>NC_074703.1:5322430-5529930 GCF_029448725.1 Salvelinus fontinalis | reverse complement strand
AGGTGTGTGGGTGTCTGTGTGAGAGCCAGTCTGTGTGTGTGTGTGTGTGAGCCAGTGTGTACATGCAGTGAAGAACCAGGTGTGTGTGTGTCTGTGAGAGAGCCAGCCTGTGTGTGTGTGAGCCAGTGTGTACATGCAGTGAAGAACCAGGTGTGTGTGTGTGTGTGTGTGTGTGTGTGTGTGTGTGTGTGTGTGTGTGTGTGTGTGTGTGTGTGTGTGTGTGTGTGTGTGTGTGTGTGTGTGTGTGTGTGTGTGTGAGCCAAGATACTGGTTCAGGACCACGTGCTCTGGCTGTTGACAATCACAGACATGCACACAAGAACGTGCCCAGAAGCTGACATAAGAGACACATTATTGCGAGCACACACACACACACACACACACACACACACACACACACACACACACACACACACACACACACACACACACACACACACACACACACACACACACACACACACACAAAGACACACACACACATACACACACTCACACACACAGAGGCAGTGAAGGATCCAGTGTAACACAAACAGACAAGGCCAATAAACAGTAACTTCCTCATGTATCTCAGTGGAGAAATAGATCAGTAAATTATAATAAATGTATAATCAATGGCACCTTTGTTTCCACACAGCGACTGCCATGAGGACTACAGTGTTGTGGTTTAGGAAGTTGAACAGATAACTGTCTGCCTACACACGGGTAGATAACAACTTTAGTGTACTATGATATATTGTTCAGAAGACAATAACAGGACAGTAACAGTGGGCCTAATTCAGTTCACTTTATGAAGTAAAAATTAACATAAACAAATGTTTGTTTGGTTAAAATATGAAACTCCTCAGCAGACGTCGTGAAAGTTCATCCCGCTCCCAGGACATTGGATAGTCTCTCTCTCTCTCTCTCTCTCTCTCTCTCTCTCTCTCTCTCTCTCTCTGTAGTGTCACAGCTTGAAGATGTTTGGAGTATTAGCAGATAACTGAGCTGCTGTGTTTGTTATAAAACACAAAGAGCATGTGGTGTTTATTTAGAAAGACGTTCTTGTCCCGATAAGAAATAACGACCCATCCAATGTGGCAGTAAGTGAGAGGACCGTGCTTTGAGCCAGCCCGTTGCCATGGCGATGTTTACATGAACAGAGGCCTTGGGTGATTGGTCCTACAATAACACTGTGCCGATGGCAGTTAGAGAGAGACAGCCAGAGCTACTACAGATGCCTCACCATGGTTAAGCATTGCCACATCATTAGACCCAGTGGAACAGTTGTAGTACGAGATAGTGTGGTAGTGAGTGAGGATTCCCTCTGGCTGGGTGCTGCGGGAGTTTTAGCTAAGAGGATGGGCCCCAGTCCAAACACTGGGCTATTGCCTGTTATGGTCATCCACAGACAGTAGTGGGTTCTCTCTCTCCTGCCTGGTCTCTCCCTGTCTGTTTGTCTCTCTTCCTCTCTCTTTCTCTCTGTCCCTCTCTGTCCCTCTCTCTGTCTCTCTCTTTCTCTCCGTCGCTCTCTCCGTCCCTCTCCGTCTCTCTCTGTCTCTCTCTCTGTCTCTCTCTCTGTCTCTCTCTGTATTTCAGAGTGTAGTTGTGTACTGATGTCATATCTCCCTGGCAGGTTTAACCTGGACCCAGATAGTACCTGTACTGATGTCATGTCTCCCTGGCAGGTTTAATCTGGACCCAGATAGTACCTATACTGATGTCATGTCTCCCTGGCAGGTTTAACCTGGACCCAGATAGTACCTGTACTGATGTCATGTCTCCCTGGCAGGTTTAACCTGGACCCAGAGCGTACCTGTACTGATGTCATGTCTCCCTGGCAGGTTTAACCTGGACCCAGATAGTACTTGTACTGATGTCATGTCTCCCTGGCAGGTTTAACCTGGACCCAGAGCGTACCTGTACTGATGTCATGTCTCCCTGGCAGGTTTAACCTGGACCCAGATAGTACCTGTACTGATGTCATGTCTCCCTGGCAGGTTCAACCTGGACCCAGAGCGTACCTGTACTGATGACAGACTGTGGGAGGCGCTAGAAATCGCCCAGCTGAAGAACATGGTCAAAGCCCTTTCTGGGGGACTGGGTAAGTGTCTGCCTGTCTGACTGTCTGCCTGCCTGACTGTCTGACTGTCTGCCTGTCACATCTAGGGCGGTAATACGGGGAATCCTACAACTGGGATTTGGGGAAAGTGTTTGGAATCTGTCAACCTGCAACCACACAATCTGTCAACCTGCAACCACACAATCTGGCAACCTACAACCACACAATCTGGCAACCTGCAACCACACAATCTGTCAACCTGCAACCACACAATCTGGGAACCTCCAACTACACAATCTGGCCACCTACAACCACACAATCTGGAAACCTGCAACAACACAATCTGGCCTCCTGCAACCTCACAATCTGGCAACCTCCAAGCACACTATCTGGCAACCTGCAACAACACAATCTGGCCTCCTGAAACCTCACAATCTGGCAGCCTCTAACCACACAATCTGGCAACCTCAAACCACACAATCTGGCCACCACAATCTGGCAACCTCCAACCACAAAATCTGGCAACCTCCAACCACACAATCTGGCCACCACAATCTGGCAACCTCCAACCACAAAATCTGGCAACCTCCAACCACACAATCTGGTATTCTCAAACCACAAAATCTGGCCACCACAATCTGGCAACCTCCAACCACAAAATCTGGCCACTTCCAACCACACAATCTGGCCACTTCCAACCACACAATGTGGCCACCTCCAACCACACAATCTGGCCACCTCCAACCACACAATCTGGCCACCTCCAACCACACAATCTGGCCACCTCCAACCACACAATCTGGCCACCTCCAACCACACAATCTGGCCACCTCCAACCACACAATCTGGCCACCTCCAACCACACAATCTGGCCACTTCCAACCACACAATCTGGCCACTTCCAACCACACAATCTGGCCACTTCCAACCACACAATCTGGCCACTTCCAACCACACAATCTGGCCACCTCCAACCACACAATCTGGCCACTTCCAACCACACAATCTGGCCACTTCCAACCACACAATCTGGCAACCTCCAACCACACAATCTGGCCACCTCCAACCACACAATCTGGCCACCTCCAACCACACAATCTGGCCACCTCCAACCACACAATCTGGCCACCTCCAACCACACAATCTGGCCACTTCCAACCACACAATCTGGCCACCTCCAACCACACAATCTGGCCACTTCCAACCACACAATCTGGCAACCTCCAACCACACAATCTGGCAACCTCCAACCACACAATCTAGCCACTTCCAACCACACAATCTAGCCACCTCCAACCACACAATCTGGCCACTTCCAACCACACAATTTGGCCACTTCCAACCACACAATCTGGCCACCTCCAACCACACAATCTGGCCACCTCCAACCACACAATCTGGCCACCTGCAACCACACAATCTGGCCACTTCCAACCACATAATCTGGCCACCTCCAACCACACAATCTGGCCACCTCCAACCACACAATCTTTTAAAAAACGTATTGGAGGGAAAAACTAATCAGAGAATATGCTTCTAAAATGTGAGATTGCCTTACACACACACACACAGAGTTGTTAATGTGTGTGTGTGTGTGTGTGTGTGTGTGTGTGTGTGTGTGTGTCTGTGTTCCAGACGCGGTGGTGACAGAGGGAGGGGAGAACTTCAGTGTGGGTCAGAGGCAGTTGTTCTGTCTGGCCAGAGCCTTCGTCAGGAAGAGCTCCATCCTCATTATGGACGAAGCCACCGCATCCATCGACATGGCAACGGTGAGCTCACACCCCCTAACAGCCATGTACCCTCCATCACCAGCTCTTCAGTGACATTATGATCATATGCTTCATTTTCTGCTCTTTTCATTTTTTACAGACAGATCTATGACATTACTTTCACCTCATATGGGTACAAACATAAAGCACAAGTATAATGTCAGAAACATTATGAAAACACAAACCAGACATCTTTATATTTGTCCTCCTATTACGCGTTTATTATTTGAGTTGCCAGGGTTACATATGCCATTCATTATTGAGCTCTGTACATAGAGGTTTGATCAATAGCAGAACACACATCCATGTATTTCAACCAGCCACATACTCTTCATTAGGCCACCTGTTTGGAAATGAACCACTGATTTCCATTAAAGCTTGAATCCTTAGTTGCTATATCCATTTTTGAACTTATAAATTAATGATATGTACCCATTGATTCTTAAAGAACATAACTGATAAATGCCTCATGAACTTAGTTCAACTGTCGTACCCCATCAGAACCCAAAATATAACCTTGTTTTACTCCAATGTTTGTAAACGATGTAAATGTAAACAAACACTGTATAGCTTCAAAACATGTTTACAACTATAATGTTGATATCATGGTCAGTCCTTGTGTCACGAATCCCGCCGAGGATGGTGCCTCTTCCTGTTCGGGCGGCGCTCGGCGGTCGTCGTCACCGGCCTACTAGCTGCCATCGATTCCTTTCTTTTTGTTTCTGTTAGTTTGGGCTGATTGGGTGCACCTGTTTTGAGTTTAGTTTGGTGGGTAGGCTATTTAAGGGCAGGTAGCCCGCTGGCTGTTGTGCGGGCTTGTATTCTGTTATTTGGTGTTGGATTGTGATTGTGATGTGGATTTTGTTATTTTCTCGGAACAGTTTAGTCCGGTGTTTTTGGACTCGTCTTTTCATGCGCCCGTGTGTTTTAGGGCATGATCGTTTTCCCTGTGTGTTGGAAAATAAATCCACGTTCTTGAAACCTGCTCTCTGCGCTTGACTCCATCCACCCAGTACTCCTAGCAGCTCTGACACCTTGGTCCTCAGCTCTGTCTATGTATTTGAGGGTGATTCCATCCTGAGGCTGGGAGAACATGTTGTTATTCTTTCAGTTAAGGATTCTATCTTTAGAGGCAGTTAGGTTTTGTTGCGCAACAGTGAGGACCGTCACTCTCCTCCAGCCTCTCAGGTTTCAGTCCGGAGGCATGCATAGTTCATAGCTCCAATCCCTGGCAGTTTATATATAAATTACTGGCAGTTTAAATATAGAGTGTGCGACTCTCTTTATTCGTTTTTTTATAGGGACAAGCAGGCCAACATCAATCTGAGGCCATTACGGTCACAGCCGTAGCATTAACCTTTGACCCTGACAGGTACACTCTATCAAACTACCATCACACTGATGCAGACAGCGAAGAGGGGACAGCACTCAGTGTAGTGACATTGCTGTGGAGTGTATATGGCTGTATCTAAGACTGTGCTCCAGATGACACACTGTTCCCTATAAAGTACACTAAGAGCCATAGGGCTCTTGTCAAAAGTAGTGCACTATGCAAGGAATAGGATGCCATTTGGTCCACGGCCAAAAGAGCTGACCTACATGTCATTTCTCACCCCTATAGGAGAATGTCTTACAGAAGGTGGTGATGACAGCCTTCGCCGACCGAACAGTCGTCACTATTGCAGTAAGTCTGTTACAGCCTGTAGGTCATTAGGTGGAAAGGTCAGATCTGGAAGTTATTCTCTGTATAGATGTGGAGACTCCTCTTGGTCTGCTCTCTCTCTCTCTCTATGGATCAATCATTGGAGAAAGCATAGAGACGGGGACTAGCTGATTTCTCCTCGCTTTTAGATTTCCCCCTCTCCTTCATTCTATTTTTCCAACGTCTCCTGTTTCATCATACTGTACCTCTGCTTCTCATATCTCTAAATACTTCTCATGCCTCCAAATGCATTTACGGACCGATTCAGAGTTGAGATAAGGCGCAACTCGAACATTCCTGTAAATCATTGATTGATGTCAGTGGGAGATTGATGAAAATTCAAGTTAAAAGTGCTGCAGATCTCAACTCTGAATCGACACGTTAGCCTCTCGAGACTCAAACAGCTTGTCTGCTGTCCTTCCTTCACCTGTCTTCTTTTCCTTGTTTTCCCTGTCTGTCTGTCCTTGCTCCTCTCCTTCTGTCTTCCCATCTATCCTTTGTTCCTTCTCTCCGTTCTGCCACCCAGCACCTGGTGTCCTCCATCTTGGAGGCTGAACAGGTGCTGGTGTTCTCCGCAGGGCAGCTAGTGGAGTGTGACTCTGCAGTCAACCTGCTAGCACAGCAGGACAGCCTCTTCAGTGTCTTAGTGAGGACTCACAAGTAGGCCCTGTCCCACCCTGCCTCTCAGGCCTCTACAGCCTCCCGGGTTGGTACTGCATGCTGTCTGAGACCACTGTCAGGGGGGTAAAGAGGGATACTACATCTAATCTGTCTGGGGTTAAAGAGAGAAACTACATATAATCTGTCTGGGGTTAAAGAGAGAAACTACATATAATCTGTCTGGGGGTTAAAGAGAGATACTACATGTAATCTGTCTGGGAGTTAAAGAGAGAAACTACATATAATCTGTCTGGGGTTAAAGAGAGATACTACATGTAATCTGTCTGGGGGTTAAAGAGAGAAACTACATATAATCTGTCTGGGGGTTAAAGCGAGGGATACTACATGTAATCTGTCTGGGGGTTAAAGAGGGGTACTACATCTAATCTGTCTGGGGGTTAAGGAGGGATACTACATGTAATCTGTCTGGGGGTTAAAGAGATACTACATCTAATCTGTCTGGGGGTTAAAGAGAGATACTACATCTAATCTGTCTGGGGTTAAAGAGGGATACTACATCTAATCTGTCTGGGGGTTAAAGAGATACTACATCTAATCTGTCTGGGGTTAAAGAGATACTACATCTAATCTGTCTGGGGGTTAAAGAGATACTACATCTAATCTGTCTGGGGTTAAAGAGATACTACATCTAATCTGTCTGGGGGTTAAAGAGATACTACATCTAATCTGTCTGGGGGTTAAAGAGATACTACATCTAATCTGTCTGGGGGTTAAAGAGATACTACATCTAATCTGTCTGGGGGTTAAAGAGATACTACATCTAATCTGTCTGGGGGTTAAAGAGATACTACATCTAATCTGTCTGGGGGTTAAAGAGATACTACATCTAATCTGTCTGGGGTTAAAGAGATACTACATCTAATCTGTCTGGGGGTTAAAGAGATACTACATCTAATCTGTCTGGGGTTAAAGAGGGATACTACATCTAATCTGTCTGGGGGTTAAAGAGATACTACATCTAATCTGTCTGGGGTTAAAGAGAGGGGTACTACATCTAATCTGTCTGGGGTTAAAGAGAGGGGTACTACATGTAATCTGTCTGGGGGTTAAAGAGAGGGATACTACATCTAATCTGTCTGGGGGTTAAGAGAGGGGTACTACATGTAATCTGTCTGGGGGTTAAAGAGGGGTACTACATCTAATCTGTCTGGGGGTTAAGGAGGGATACTACATGTAATCTGTCTGGGGGTTAAGGAGGGGTACTACATCTAATCTGTCTGGGGGTTAAGGAGGGGTACTACATCTAATCTGTCTGGGGGTTAAGGAGGGGTACTACATCTAATCTTAGCAGTTGGCTCTCGGAGGATGACTCTTGGGGTTGTGAGATGAGACAATATTAAAATACATTCAGGTATCTGTTTTTTTTTCTCAGCACAGTTTATCTCTGTCTGTCTGGCTACATTACAAATCAAAGCTGCATTGCATCCCTTCCTTTTTTTAAATGTAATTAAACAATCAATCGAATGTAATGTAATGTAATGTGTGTGTGTGTGTGTGTGTGTGTGTGTGTGTGTGTGTGTGTGTGTGTGCGCGCATGCGTTGGGGTGTGCGTGCGTCTGTTTGTGCGTCTGTGTGTGTGTTCTTCATGCAGCATCGTGTCCACACCATCCTGGAAGCTGACCTGGTGATCGTGATGAAGCGAGGGAACATCTTAGAGATCGACAAACCAGAGACCCTTCTGGAGAATGAGGACGGCATGTTCGCTTCCTTCGTCAGGGCTGACATGTAGGCTCACACACTGTCAGCCGGCACACCATCAGTCTATCTATCAATTAATCAGTCGCCTCAGTGTTTCCCACAATGCTTAGGTGGGGCGCAGAGTTCAGGATATTATTACCATTATTGACTGAAGCTCATACTGTAGGTTTTAGACAGTGGAAATGGAGCCAGGCCGGTTGCACACCTCCACTTGGTAATGGTAGGGGAAACACTGCTTCTCAAAGCACCACTGATGGTCTTCTTGTGTTGATTATTGGTAATGTATTAGTTATTGAGTGATTGATTGAATGAGTGACCTATTAACTTGGTCGTGTAAGGATCACAATCGGTCGTTAAATATTCTTACAATTTTACAAAGCTTTACTTAAATGTTTTATGTTTAAATTATATATTTTGTTACACTTATTACTAGATGATGTATGTATATGTATATATTTTACACCATTATTCATAGGTAAGCAATAAGCAGGTATACTGTAGTATTACTACATTGGTACGAACACTGTAGGGTATATCGCTGGAGCATTTTTAGCCCGGTGACCCTTTGTCTGTCTGATGAGATGCTGACTGAACCATGGGACTGTGGACATTTAGTGGTCACTGACTCCTCTTTCCAAAAGGACAACTTTCACCCAATGGGTGTTCTCTAAGGGACTGAATCTTAATGTGAGATGTGCAGGCCTAACTTCAACTTATACACAACTGGTGTACTGTAAACCATACATTCATGTCAAGATGTATGTGAAAACTTGGAGTTACGCATGTTGGTGTTAAGTTAAGATCCAGCCAGAAATGATAAGGGAAGATTCCGCTTTCTTCTACCTACCATAAGCCAGGCCAGCGTTTGTTTCCACCATACACGGTGCTGGCTGGTGTAATTGGTAAGGAAAGTGGTTTATATTTTCAGTATTAAACCTGGTTTCTGGGGAGCTGTGCCACTGTCCCACTGTCCCACTGTAGTACCTGAATATTTATAGTTCTTTTGCATATCGAACAATGAGAATTTTATATTGACTTCTTTGTATTATAGCCTGAATGCCAAACTGATTATTGTAATGTACACTTTGAAGAATGTCAGTGTCTGTTTTTACCACCATACTGCTGTGTTGTTTTGTTTCTCATCTCAAGAAATTTGTTTTTAATTCATTCTTCATTCTTATTCAATCCCAAACTCCTGACCCAGAATTCCTGCCCTACTTTCCTTACACGTGTGTGGGATGTTTTCCCACTCATGTTTTCAACTTAAGACGCCCTCTCAATAATCTATGAATGGGTAGGCATCTTCTAGCCTGGTTGAACAAGACAGAACCATTGTTTAGTTTAGCTTGGATTCCAGGTTAGGTGTCTCCCCTCAACCTCCATACTCTCCATTGTATACATTATAAGTGAGTAGCAGCTAAGTATATTTAATGTAGCTTCTGCTGTGGCAGGGGGTCCATGTAAAGGCCAAAGGTCAACAACATGGCCCCTATAGTGTGGCTGCTATCCTTCACCAGAGTTGTCTTTTTATGGGCAAGCAGCACTTTGGAGTCAGTCTGTCAGAAAGCGTGGAGACACAACACTCACCCCTTTCTAGAACAATGACATCATGAGAGCAGAATGACTATATAGAGCACTGATATACAGTTGAAGTCGGAAGTTTACATACACTTTAGCCAAATACATTTAAACTCAGTTTTTCACAATTCCTGACATTTAATCCTAGTAAAAATGCCTTGTTTTAGGTCAGTTAGGATCACCACTTTATTTTAAGAATGTAAAATGTCAGAATAATAATAGAGAGAATTATTTATTTCAAATCAAATCAAGTTTATTTTATATAGCCCTTCGTACATCAGCTAATATCTCAAAGTGCTGTACAGAAACCCAGCCTAAAACCCCAAACAGCAAGCAATGCAGGTGTAGAAGCACAGTGGCTGTTTTTTTTAGGAAGGGGGTTGCTCAGAAAGCTTGGGGGGCCAAATAAAACCGCCCGCGGGCCGCCAGTTGGGGAATCCTGTTCTATGGGGACAGCAGGGAAACACTTTTCAGGTTCTAGATATAAAAACACAGCAGCGTTGCAGTTCTTGACACACTCAAACCGGTGCGCCTGGCACCTACTACCATACCCCTGGCACCTACTACCATACCCCTGGCACCTACTACCATACCCCTGGCACCTACTACCATACCCCTGGCACCTACTACCATACCCCTGGCACCTACTACCATACCCCTGGCACCTACTACCATACCCCTGGCACCTACTACCATACCCCTGGCACCTACTACCATACCCCTGGCACCTACTACCATACCCCTGGCACCTACTACCATACCCCTGGCACCTACTACCATACCCCTGGCACCTACTACCATACCCCTGGCACCTACTACCATACCCCTGGCACCTACTACCATACCTCTGGCACCTACTACCATACCTCTGGCACCTACTACCATACCCCTGGCACCTACTACCATACCCCTGGCACCTACTACCATACCCCTGGCACCTACTACCATACCCCTGGCACCTACTACCATACCCCTGGCACCTACTACCATACCCCTGGCACCTACTACCATACCCCTGGCACCTACTACCATACCCCTGGCACCTACTACCATACCCCTGGCACCTACTACCATACCCCTGGCACCTACTACCATACCCCTGGCACCTACTACCATACCCCGTTCAAAAGCACTTAAATATTCTGTCTTGCCCATTCACCCTCTGAATGGCACACACACACAATCCATGTCTCAATTGTCTCAAGGCTTAAAAATCCTTATTTAACCTGTCTCCTCCCCTTCATCTTACACTGATTGACGTGGATTTAACAAGTGACATAAATAAGCAATTATAGCTTTCACCTAGATTCACCTGGTCAGTCTATGTCATGGAAAGAGCAGGTGTTCTTAATGTTTAGTACACTCTACTTATAGATCTATAGTAATTCAGACTGCAGATGTTCATCTATCATCTTCTCTGCTTTTACTATTTATATTTTCAATCTTGGGAATGTGCACAGCAATATATGTTCAAATATTTTCAATAATAATCAATATAATTCCGAGACTACAGGTTGTCCATTTTGTCAATTTTTGTCCTTTTTCCATTTTATTGTGGGCTTGTGTCTGTCTCATATGTACATTGTGTATAATTAACAGATGTTTTAAATATAGACATAGTTGATCATTACTCTGTGTGCCTACCTTTTTTTACACTTGAACTGATAATAAAAATGTGCTTTGAGTTAAAAGTGCTTTTTGAGTTTAAAACGCTCACACACACACACACACACACACACACACACACACACACACACACACACACACACACACACACACACACACACGCTCTCATTCTCACACACAACACACCTCCTCGCTTACTAAATGGCGCCATCTCTTGGTCATCAATGGGAAGCGGACCTATCCTAATAATTCATCCCTATAATAATGTAATAACGCAGCAATAATTAGCTTACTGTTGGAAAACAAGTCATTTTTCTATCACACTTGCCTTGTTTAAAAATAAAACATCAATGTTATTTTAATTTGGATCCAGTAATGGGATGGTTTAACCATTACCTCAAATACCGGTATTGATTAATTAACTAAATATAATTTCTAACGGGTACACATATATTGTTTTGCTTTTAAATCAATAAAACACAATTTAGAAGTAATTACTGGGGTTTCCTCTGTTGAACAAAGCCAGCAGTGCACTGCATCCCGCCCATAGAGTGGAGCAGCTACGTCAAGAGTATTTGGGATGCGCCCTAGGTCTGTGACTGCCTGGAAACTCTCACCCGTCAGTAAAACTTTTTGGAAGTGGCGCTGGAGCTCCTCGAACAGCTACCAACCATTATGTGGTAGAAGTTAATTGAAATCAAATCGATGAAAAACGTTGCAAAATAATACGAATTTATCCAACTTCTAATCATGTTTACGCAAGCTGACAGGAGAATTACGCACGACTAAAAAAACACTTCGGTTTACTAAAACCATCCGAGTTTTTTCCTCTATTGCAAATGCAGTAAAGATGTTGGCGAGAAAAAGCATCATCCCGGAGGAGTTCTCCCTACCGGGGCTTGCTTCGAGGATCCACCGCAAACCAGTGTTCAGGGACCGGGTGAACAAAGCACGCTTCATCGCCAAGAGCGGATCCTGCAACTTGGCGCACAAGAACATCCGAGAACAGGGAAGATTCTTGCAAGACGTCTTCACCACTCTGGTGGACCTGAAATGGCGCTTCACCCTGGTCATCTTCACCATGACTTTTCTGTGCAGTTGGCTCCTCTTCGCCATGTGCTGGTGGCTCGTGGCCTTTGCCCATGGAGACCTTGTACCCAACCGCACGTCTGGCATTGAGCAGTGCGTCACCAACGTCAAGTGAGTAGTATAGTATAGGCTCTATACATATTTGGAGATTTAACTTGTATATATTTCTGTATTTTGTGTGTAAACTTGTGTATTTTAAGGGTGGGAATAAATATGAGGATTTATTGGGGACTTTTAGTGAAATTATTACATATACTCAGTTTTAGAATAACTTTGCTATTTTCTGTGATAACACTGTTACTGTTATATGATAGATCTCTTTGCCATAAAAAAAATATTTTCCTTCAAATTATAAGGAACTTAAAGAGATACTTTGGGATTTTGGCAATGAAGCCCTTTATCAACTTCCCCAGAGTCAGATGAACTCATGGGAACCATTTTTATGTCTCTGCATCCAGTATGAAAGAAGTTGGAGGTGCTGTAGTTTCACGAGCAAATGCTAACTAGCATTAAGGCAATGACTTAATGCTAGTTAGCATACTAGTAGTTAGCATACTAGTAGTTACCAGCAATGACTGGAAGTCTACGGTATCTACTAGCATGATAGCAGTTACCATAGACTTCCTGGCATTGCGCAAACGCTAGTTAGCAATTGTGTTAATGATAGTTAGCAACTTCCATCAAACTGCATGCAAGACTTACAGATTGTATCCAGGAGTTCATCTGACTGGGGAAGTAGATAAAGGGCTTCATTGCCAAAATACTGAAGTGTCCCTTTAAAGGGGCAATCTGCAGTTGATACATTCATAAATGAATAATATGTACCAATTGATTCTTGAAGAACATAAGTATAATTTATAGTTCAACTGTCATACCCCAGCTGAACGCAAAATATAAGCTTGTTTTATTCCTATGTTTGTAAACAAAGTCAATGTAAACAAACACTATAAAGCCTCAAAACGTGGAAGTAAAGTAAGTAGCCTTGCACGAGCATTGGCGTGTGTGAGCAGGAAGCATGAGGCAGCTTGATGTACAAGTACAGGACGCTAGTCTATCACAAGGCCTTACCCCCAATCTCCCTAATGCTGAGTGCTAAGCAGAGACGCATCAGGTCCCATTTTTACAGTATTTGGTATCGAGCTCCCAACCTTCCAATCTCAGGGTGGGCACGCTAACCACAAGGTCACCGAGACACGGTTAAAACTACCATTTTGATTTCATGGATGGTCAGTCATTGCATCCATAGCTCTGTGTATGAATTTGAGAGTGGTTCCATTTCTTAGGCCCCTCCCTCAGCTTTTACCCAAACAGGGGAGTGTAGCACGCTTTGTTATTGTTTCAACTGCTGATTGCCCCTTTAAAGTCTCCAACATATTGCTCTCATTATTTAGTCCTCTGAGATCAGTGGTTGTAGGGGACGCAGATGAGGACAGGAAGCCATAGGAAATCACACTGCCTGTCCAGTAGCTTCCTGCTCCTCTGACCCCTGTGACCTCTTTACACTCACCACAGATGTAAGATCAGGTCTCTATCCTCACCGCAGATGTAGGATCAGGTCTCTACACTGCTATTACAGATGTAGGATCAGGTCTCTAAACTGCTATTACAGATGTAGGATCAGGTCTCTACACCGCTATTACAGATGTAGGATCAGGTCTCTACCCTCACCACAGATGTAGGATCAGGTCTGTACACTGCTATTACAGATGTAGGATCATGTCTCTACACCGCTATTATAGATGTAGGATCAGGTCTCTACATCACTATTACAGATGTAGGATCAGGTCTCTACACCGCTATTACAGATGTAGGATCAGGTCTCTATCCTCACCACAGATGTAGGATCAGGTCTCTACACCACTATTACAGATGTAGGATCAGGTCTCTACCCTCACCACAGATGTAGGATCAGGTCTCTACATCGCTTTACAGATGTAGGATCAGGTTTCTACATCGCTATTACAGATGTAGGATCAGGTCTCTACACCTCTATTACAAATGTAGGATCAGATGTCTACAACAAACATCTGACCCTTGACCAATATTTACGTCTAACGTCTCCCTCCTCTTTAACTCTAATTTCCTCTGACCCCTGACCTTTGACCCTCTCTCTCTGCTCTGCAGGTCATTCACCTCAGCCTTCCTGTTCTCCATCGAGGTCCAGGTGACCATCGGCTTTGGCCACCGTATGATCACAGAGCAGTGCCCCACGGCCATCGCCGTCCTCATCTTCCAGAACATCGCTGGCCTCATCATCAACGCCATTATGCTGGGGTGCATCTTCATGAAGACAGCCCAGTCGCACCGCCGCGCCGAGACGCTCATCTTCAGGTAGGATGGTAGCCTACAGGTTAGATTAGGTTGGAGAGGTGGGCCAGCAACATTGTAGGTGAAGGTGCCCCTAGACGCTGATCTTGTGTCAGTTTAGCATTTACCCCACTAATGGTAAAGGTTAGGATTGGGGGAGCAGAAGCTGATCCTAGATCGGTACCTAGGGAAAGCTTCACCCTGGAGAGATAAAGAGAGGTGGGCCAGCATCCGAAGGGCTGCCGCTTCGAATCCGAAGTCCCAACTAGAGAAATCTGGTGCATGGTAGAGCTGCACAATCAATTGAATTCACATCGAAATCGCAATATCCATATCGCACACTTAGCCCCACCCCTTGTCAATCACGCAGCGCAGTTCCTCCTCCACGCTGTTCGATTCTCTATAAGGTTGCATGCTAGATTAGATTGTTAGATTATTTGCTCATATCATGCAGCCCTAGTATATCTATATCATACAGCCCTAGTATATCCATATCAAATTGACCTGGTATATCCATATCATACAGCCCTAGTATATCCATATCATGCAGCCCTAGTATATCCATATCAAATTGACCTGGTATATCCATATCATGCAGCCCTAGTATATCCATATCATGCAGCCCTAGTATATCCATATCATACAGCCCTAGTATATCCATATCAAACAGACCTGGTATATCCATATCACATAGCCCTAGTAAATCCATATAATGCAGCCCTAGTATATTCATATCACGCAGCCCTAGTATATCCATATCACACAGCCCTAGTATATCCATATCATGCAGCCCTAGTATATCCGTATCACACAGCCCTAGTATATCCATATCATGCAGCCCTAGTATATCCATATCATACAGCCCTAGTATATCCATATCGAACAGCCCTAGTATATCCATATCATGCAGCTCTGGTATATCCATATCATGCAGCCCTAGTGTATCCATATCATACAGCCCTAGTATATCCATATCATACAGCCCTAGTATATCCATATCATGCAGCCCTAGTATATCCATATCATGCAGCCCTAGTATATCCATATCACGCAGCCCTAGTATATCCATATCATACAGCCCTAGTATATCCATATCAAACAGCCCTAGTATATCCATATCATGCAGCCCTAGTATATCCGTATCACACAGCCCTAGTATATCCATATCATGCAGCCCTGGTATATCCATATCATGCAGCCCTAGTGTATCCATATCATACAGCCCTAGTATATCCATATCATACAGCCCTAGTATATCCATATCATGCAGCCCTAGTATATCCATATCATTATCCGAGATACTGAAAAAGAGTTGTAAAGTTTGTTTCTCTATGCCCCAGATTCAGAGAGCGGATTTTGGATGGTCAAAGTTTGAGGGTTTTCTACACATGCCATCTCCTGCTGTTGTGCCCTTGAGCAAGCCCTCAAATCTGATCCAGGGGGTACACTCTGGCTGATAAATCTATAAAGAAAATGTGATCGGTAAAGAAAATGGACAATAAAGTTATCTTTTCTTGTTATATCTTATTTTCAGCCGCAACGCCGTCATCGCCGTGCGCAACAATCGCCTCTGCTTCATGACCCGTGTGGGCGACCTCCGCAAGTCCATGATCATTGGCGCTGCCGTCCGCCTCCAGGTGGTACGCAAGACCACCACCCCCGAAGGCGAGGTCATCCCTATCCACCAGATCGACGTGCAGACTGAGAGCGCCGCGGCGAGTAACTCCATCTTCCTCTTGGCGCCACTCATTATCTGCCATACCATCAATAAGGAGAGTCCGCTGTACGACCTGTCGGCCATGGAGCTGCAGTGCAGCGACCTGGAGGTGATTGTGATCTTGGAGGGCGTGGTGGAGACCACGGGCATCACCACCCAGGCCCGGACCTCCTACGTCACCGAGGAGATCCAGTGGGGTCACCGCTTCGTGCCCATCGTGACCGAGGAGGACGGGGTGTACTCGGTGGACTACTCCAAGTTCGGGAACACGGTCAAGGTGGCAACGCCGAGGTGTTCCGCCCGCGAGCTGGACGAGAAGCCCTCCATACTCATCCAGACGCTGCAGAAGAGCGAGCTGAGCCACCAGAACTCACTGAGGAAGAGGAACTCAATGAGACGGAACAACTCCATGAGGAACGGCGGCGGGAGCTCCGGCACCATGCGGAGGAACAACTCGGCCCTCACCGTGCCCAAAGTGCAGTTCCTCACCCCTGAGGCAGTGGGCCAGAACATGGCCGTCACATGACACGAGGCCTGGCTCCCATTGGCTGTCCTACTCTTCCTGGGTGGGACCTCCCATGTTTATTCTTTGGCTCAGTTAGAGCTGACTCTTGTCCTATTCCCCACACTCTGCCACATATACAGTAGTCAATGCTATACCTGACACACACAATGTCCTGTTAGAATTATTGTTGTGAGTATGGATTTAACCTGTTTTAGTTACTGATTAGTGTCTCATTTTCAGTCTGGTTCTTTCCAAGTGCCTTTGCCTTTGTCTGGTTCTAAGCTGTAATAGGCATCCACAAGTTGTACTTTATGATGTAAATGCCTTTACACATGTAATAACTCTTTATAATGCTTTGTACTGAATTCTGTACTCATCACTAAATCCATGTGATTATTTAATTTGCTCTTTAATGTTACCGTGACCAAAGAACATATTATTACAGATGATAATGACCAACCCTTGCCTAATAGTAGAAGAAAAGTATGTTTTGATATCAGCTGCAACATGTATTACACACCAACGTGTTCCTCATTCTTATCAAAACCTTTAATAAAGCATTTGTGTCGGTACTGTATGAACATTGTACTGTTTCTGGAAACTGTCACAGTAAATAGATCCCCTATAAAACTGAGTGTTTTGTGTTCGATTGGAACATTTTCCCCTCAAATTGCATCTAAATTGTTGGACAAATGTGTATTTTCACTGTGATGATTCAATAGCATTTAGAAATCAAAGTGTGGGAAATCTGTATACATGTATTCTGTTCAAAAGCAATTGGTCTCTTGATGAAATATATAAAAAAATATATAATTGACAATCAAGTTAATCAAAGAATAATTTGGACCACTGGTTATAAAAAAAAAAAAGATACGTGTAGCTGTTTTTTGGTTGCGTCATCGCATTATCAGTCGAGCGGTCGTTGTTACCACAGCCATAAAGTCATAAACCCCGCCTTTCTACAATTTCGCTTCTTAAATGCTGATTTTATAATTTACCGTATGCCTTGCCTTAAATTAGGTTCATTAAATTAAGCAAATTTTTTGCTTTAAGGAATTTTTACGATATAGCCAATATTGACTGTGGTAACTAGTAAATGGAAAACACAATCGGTCGAGCACGTGCGAAAAAGTTCTGACTTGTTGCGGACAGGTTTAGAAACTGATGTACAGTACTCTTTGCTTGTTGTGGGTGGACACAAAAATGGTGGAGCAGAAATAATTAGGGATTGGGATACCTCGCTTTCTTTAATGTCTACGGGGGACATTCTACAACAACACTTGACTTTGCAGAGTTTGGAGGGATGCATGCTAAATATGTTTGGTTAGCGTATACATATAAAACCTGCAATATATCATAATTGAAAACGTGAATTGAGAAGCCCCAGCCGATTCCAGGTGCGTATTGCGCAAAAAGTAAAAATATTTAACAATGCTTTATTCATTTTCGTAACATCAGCTAGCTAGTGTTAGCTAGCCAGACAGCGACTAGCAGAGTGCGCGCCAAAATGAAGTAGGCCGAAGCCTAGAGAAAATCTTTGGCCTTTCCTACACTTGCCTGGAAACCCGACATTGAATTCTGGGTCGGGCAGAAATGTGAGATGCAGAGGAAACTATCCTGATTCAAACGCTACTTTCTGGTTTCCAGGCAAGGCCTAAGGGAATATAGTCTACACCTGAGGGCTGCAAGAATAATGTGTAATGTGTTCATCGGAATTACTTTATTTTAAAGATGCACTATGTACACTGAACAAAAATATAAATGCAACAATATCAAAGATTTTACTGAGTTACAGTTCATCAAAGCAAATCAGTCAATTAAAATAAATTCATTCAGCCCTAATTTATGGATTTCATATGACTGGGAATACAGATATGCATCTGTTGGTCACAGATACCTTACCAAAAAAAGTAGGGATGTGGATCAGTCAGTATCTGGTGTGACCACTATTTGCTCATGCAGCGCAACACATCTACTTCGCATAGTTGATCAGGCTGTTGATTGTGGCCTGTGGGATGTTGTCCCGCTGTGTGACGTTGCTTGATATTGGCTGGAACTGTAATCGATGTGTGTGCTGTCGTACACATCGAGCCAGAGCATCCCAAACATGCTCAATGTGTGACATGTCTGGTGAGTATGCAGGCCATGGAAGAACTGGGACATTTTCAGCTTCCAGGAATTGTGTACAGATCCATGCGACATGGGGCCGTGCATTTTCATAATGAAACATGAGGTGATGGCGGCGGATAAATAGTACGACAATGTGCCTCATGATCTCATCACGGTATCTCTGTGCATTTAAATTACCATCAATAAAATGCAGTTTCTGGACCGTGTAAATTGGGGTCATATCTTTGCAGATGTAAGTTGTAATGGCAGCTGTTATCTCCTTCCATCTTCGTGATTCTTTGCCATATGGTGTGCCGCGGACAAAAGCCTCTTGCTACGTCTGAGTCGAGGGGTTGTTTTGAGCACTAGACTGTACTTTTTTGGGTCTCATCCGTAGACTCTCCATACGGTTTCACATGATTCTTGTGTAGGTGGTAAAAGAGGTTAGTGGTGTTTGAGCCTGTTGTCGGGACCGGCCTGCGGCATATTTTGCAGAGGACGGTTTTCTGGTCCGTGTCAGACTTTTCCTAACCAAACCACGTCCATGTGACCGAAGTAGCCCCTCTTTTAGGTACAAGCTCCGTGTCACGTTCATTCTCCTCCATGTTTGTTTGTGTTGCAAATTTCGCAAAGCGTTGTCCAATTGATAAAATATTGGCGTAAAGAGTGTGATTTGCGACGCAACGAAATAAACAGCATAATATGAAACGATAGACGTTTTTCTATCGTCACACAATATATATTGTCATATCTCCCAGCCCTACTTGCAACTACAGTTTAAGTGTTTTCTATTTACCTTTTTAGATTTTATACATTAATATTTTATATTTTGTTACATGTTTAATTGAACATTTGCACAAAGGTTCTAAATAAAAGGAGAAATAATCAATTATGAGTAAGTACCAAAATGTAATAAGAAATAGGGTTTTACATGTGGTCATTTTATATAAACTATTTATTCGTTGAATATACAGAAAATGTGCTATATCATGATATGTATCGTTATCGGGATATGAAATGACCTATATAGGGGAATAAGATTTTGGTCATATCGCCCAGGCCTAGTCTGGGTTTGTTAGGTCGGTTGGATGTTCTGCTAAATTCTCTAAAATGACGTTGGAGGCGGCTTATGGTAGAGAAATTACATTCAGTTCTATGGCAACAGATCTGGTGGACATTCCTGCAGTCGGCATGCCAATTGAATTGCATGCTCGTGTTGTGTGACAAAACTGCACATTTTAGAGTGGCCTTTTATTGTCCCCAGCACAAGGTATGCCTGTGTAAAGATCATGCTGTTTAATCAGCTTCTTGATATGCAACACCGGTCAGGTGGATGATCTTGGCAAAGGAGAAATGCTCACTAACTTGTAAACAAATTTGTGCACAACATATTTGAGAAATATGCTTTTTGTGCGTATGGAAAATGTATTGGATCCTTTATTTCAGCACATGAAACATGGGGCCAACACTACATGTTGCGTTCATATTTTTGTTCAGTATAGAAATTGCTCTGCCATTTCCTGGTTGCCAAAATTCTAATAGTTTGCCTAATTTCAGTTTATGTGACAAAACAAGCAAGTATAGTGTAGAAAATCATCTTACCATCTAAACCGCTGTGAAATATATTTTCCATAACCCTAAATATTGTATTTTCAGCTGTTTGAAGCTGCTGTACAAAACAAAGTGAAAGACACCAAATAAAACGTAGGCACGGGTAGCATAGAAATAGCACACATAGAACATATCTACCGCTTCTTAGACTTGCTTTCAATGATATATATATAACTCACATTTCTATGTGAATTTGGTTGGGTCACCCAAAAGTTACATATTGCAGCTTTAATGCATTGATCCTTATTAACTAACATGTTTTCTTACCTATGCTGCTAAATAGCTAGCTAGCTAGGTTTGTTGGCCAATTTGAGGTTTAAGGTAGCCTAGCAAGCTAACTAGTAAAGATGGGACCCTGAAGACTATTCCCAAGTTATCTCAACAAAATAATAGGCAGAGAAAACCCTTGGTAGCTATTAGTACTACACTTTACTTGGTTTTTTAATGAATTATCTTCATATACAACAGTGTCCTTGTGTCTTTACCACCGAATGCCAACTGTATTAGACTGTAGTTATTTCTCTCAACCAGCTCACAGTCTCACTGTCAGAATTAGACGTCCATGTTTCTACAACGTCACATTTCTAAGTTGTTCCAAACGTCATATTTCAAAGTGTTTAAGGTTAAGTGTAAGGCATTAACTCCAAATTCTTAAGGCTAGGCATGAACTCCGAATGGTTAAGGTTTGGAATAGGCTTAAAACAAAAATATCAAAAAACTATTTGCAGCCTTTGGAATCAGAGAAAGATGCTGAAGCTCATCTGCCATCCCCGTCCACAACGCTCTAGCAAAACAGAAACCTACGTGAACGTAACAGTGCTCACTGTTGCCCCTAGTGGCCAGGTACCACGTAATCTCCCGACATCAGACATGGATGGACAGTTGAACTGGCAGATTTTACTACAGTGGGCCTACTACCTAATGAACATTCAAGGCAAATGCCTCCATCTGGTGGTGCAAAGTGAAACATCTCCCTGGTCCATACAGCTCCCCGGTCCAGATATTGGTATGTGTAGTAAGGCTGTGTAGAAATGTAAAATATTCCTATGGAATAATAGCCCCATCTCTGACTGCAAATATTCAAAAGTTGGAATATTGCCATCGTACTGATCTCTGATATTTTGCCATCGTACAATTGTCTTCGACTGTTCTAAACATTTCCACATCTTGTTAGGATCCGTGCCGACGGGAAACTGCCGGCAGATCAGATCAATGCAATCCTACATTTACATAACAATTGGTCAGTTCTATCCGCAATCCTTTAGACGTCCCTACCTTAAACGTCTAACCCTAACATTAAGCCCATACGTTTACCGTAACCCGTTTAAATTTCAACTTCAATGGGGCAGGGACGTCCTAAGGATCTGAAAAGCACGAACCAATGACAATGGTATGTTTCACATCCCAGCATGCATTGCGGTGCAACGTAGCTACATTTTTCTTTTTAAAATACAAACTATGCACACCTCGGGTTATCGAAACGTTTTGAACACATTTCAAGCATAATACATTACTATTGCACACAAATTAGCTCCACACTGTACCGCGACGTTATTTTGAACCGTTTCCGTGAATTGTATCTTCTGTGATGGCTACCTTGCCTTTTTCAAGATTCGAATCAGCTTTGCGCAGTGGCAGTATCGTAGCCTATGAGGTCTATCCGAGGCGCGATTATTGCTAGTTGAAAACTTTACCCAATACCCCGCCGTGACGACTTGAAATATAGTCGGCATTGGCAATTTTTGACGGTCTCTAAGGAGACTGATTTCCCTGTTGAAAGTAAAGAGTTAAGGAGTTGTACTAAGTTGCAGTAGCGGTCATCTCTGTCTGGACTTCATTGAATGTGCAGTCATTTGCAGATGTACTAATAAGTGTATATTTGTAATATGAGATTTGTATTATCTCTGCTCTTCCATGAAAATACGAATTGAACGTTTGAATTACATGTAGCGTCTAGGTCTAGCTTCAAAGTTATGCTACATACATCAGAGTGATTTGTATCTAGTGGGCGTGCGAGTTTGTAGACAGTTTGTAAGTTATCGAACTCTTTCTCCGACTTTGGAACTGGTATGATTTCCCATTGATCATATTGTCTGTTTTTTGTTGTTGTTGCTGTTTACCGGTAGTTGGTTTTATGTCGCTACTACTGAGGGAAAGCAGGAAAAAGAAAAGCACCTAATTGTCATACTTGAGTGTAAGTAAAGATACCCCAATAGAAAATGACTAAAGTAAAAGTGAAAGTCACCCAGTAAAATACAACTTGAGTAGAAGTATTTGGTTTAAAAATATATAATTGCTAAAATATACTTAAGTATCAAAAGTAAAAGTACAAATCATTTAAAATGACTTATATTAAGTTAACCAGATTTTTTTTATTTACGGAAAGCCAGGTGCACTCCCAACACTCAGACATATTTTACAAATGAAGCATGTGTGTGTTTAGGGGGTCCGCCAGATCAGAGCAGTAGGGATGACCAGGGAGGTTCTCTTGATAAGCGCGTGATTTTGACAATTTTCCTGTCCTGCTAAGCGTTCAAAATGTAACGACTACTTTTGGGTGTCAAGGAATATGTATGGAGTAAAAAGTACAATATCGTCTTATGGAATGTCGTAAAGTAAAAGTAGTCAAAAATATAAATATTAAAGTACAGACCCCCAAAAACGACTTAAGTAGTATTTTAAAGTATTTTTAATGTATTCTACAGTAGTATATTAAAACACTGTAGAATAATGAGCCAGATATTTCACCGGATGTATAAAATGTAATGTGAAGCATCCGTTTGACATTTCCACTCACTACCAAATATGGTGATGAGAGGAAGCCCAGTGCCCGGCAGTGGGAGAAGATGGAGCGAGATGGATTTTTGCCGAAATTCTGCACATTTACTAATCGATTAAGCTAGTGATGGGAAAACAAATGCATTGAGCATTTCCATACAATTGTGTCGAAAATAGGTTCATTACACCCGAGGCTTTGATCAACATAGTGTACACTAGTGGCACCTGCTGGTCAAAATAAGCCTTTTCCCATTCTACCGAAACGAATACCAAACTAATCAGGTGGTTATTCGACAAAACACATCTTCGGAGGTCATTAATAACGTGTTTCCGATAAAGCGATACAAAATCAGCACACTGCTTAACGATTTCGATGCATGACTCAGTGCTCCCGGTATCATCTTATCGCCATACGTGTTTATGTTTTCAAAACTAGAATCAGTAACAGAGTGTACTGCGTTTTGTAGACATTATTTATCATTTGCCAAAGTTTCTAAAAATGCTGTTGTTTAGGAGTGCAAGGCCGAATTGAGTTATTGCGCACGCGCACTGCACAGAGTTGTCGTTTTCTAGCAGAAATATGCAAATAAATGCTAGAACCTCGTTTGTTCTTTGAGTATTTTGCTCCCATTGGAAACAGAAGGCCATATTCTAGCTTGGTTATATCTAACAATTACACAACAACTACCTAATACACACAAATCTAAAGGGATGGAATTATAAAGTAGCCTACATTTAAAAAAATATATATATATTTGTTGTACCCTGTTATTTTCTGTTATCAGAGCCAGCTGGAAATACTAAATACTTTACCGTAAGTACTACTATTTGGTTGTCTAGCGCAATTTAATTGTTGTCTATGATGAGTAAGTACATTTGCATTATTTTGTGTAATATTGAAACCGGGAGTTCTGTAGTTGAAAAGATAGACATTGGACATGCTTCTACCCTTTTGCACCTCGGGTATCGTCGTTTCGATAATATATAGCCATCATAGTTTTTTACGCGTTGGCCTCAATCATTACGGTACAATTCTATGGTGACGTTCTTTCTGATTTCGTAGCCACATTGAAATATCATATAATAGCTACAGTGAGTTAGAACACAATAAGTAGCTAGCTAGATTCATCAGCCGACTACTACACATATAGCTGCCGCTAACGTTACTAGTTAGTTAGCTAACGTTAGCTAAGTTACAGTGATACCGCCACGTCTTCTTAACCTCCCACTGGGCTACTGAGTGACCCTTTACAATGGCCGCTGAAAGAAAACGTAAGCGATCGGGCATCGAAGATGTGAGAGACAGAAAAGCAAAGGTTATTAAAGACAGCGGTGAGAAGAGACACATCGCAGCCCTGATCCTCGCGAGGGGAGGCAGTAAGGGGATCCCCCTGAAGAATATCAAAATGCTAGCCGGTGTCCCGCTCATTGGATGGGTTCTCAGAGCTGCAGTGGACTCCAAACAGTTTGACAGGTAATTCAGTTCAATCTAATAGTCAAATGTCTTTCAATCGAACTACTGTATAAGGAGTTGCTTTGATAGAAGCTTGGTAGGCTAGCTACATTACAACCCACATTTAAAATACTAGTATACTATGATATTAATACCATAGTATTCACTGTAGTGTTTTTGCGGACTGTACTGTATTATTCACTGTAGTATAGTGTATTATTTACAGTTAACTATAGTATACATATTGTAGTAAAATAACGAGTATATACTATAGTAATTCATGTCGTGTTTTCGCGGACTGTAGTATTTACTATAGTTTTTGTTTTTATATCTTTGACATAGAAGTGGAGGCTTTCTCTCCTAACTAGAGAAATACTGAAAGAGCTAATGTTCCATAACCTGTAGGTAGCTAGGACTGGGATGTGAACAGATAGTTCAGCACTTTACTCTTTTCTAACTGTTGGGGACACAATACATGGGCTATACTTGGCATGTCGGTTTCTCACTTATGGGTGGCAGAAATGGGGATATGGGGGAGGAGAATGGGCAGGGTATATGCAAATTACTGTAGTATTTACTATAGTTCAAAAGGGTAGTGTTTTTGGGGACATTACTGTAGAATTTACTAGTGTTTTTTGCAGATACTACTGTAGTATTTACTATATATACTATTCTACAGTATACTACAACATTTTCTACTAAGTACTACACATGAGCAAGGGATACTACAGTGTACTGTAGTATAGTATATTACAGAATTCTAGAATTCAGAATTCTAAGTACTGTAGTATCCTATACTAAACTAGTATATTTAAATGTTATTAAGCATGTTGACATTCTTGTTTTGGGTGCATGGATAATATTGTTATTTGAAAGTTAGTGTACAGTCTCTGAATGAACCCCCTGGTTTGGGCTTGGCCACACAAGACTGGATTGCACTAATGTAGTCTACATGTTACAAAGCCTGATGAATAAACTTCTCCCCTTCTTTCTCCCAGTGTGTGGGTATCAACTGACCATGATGACATTGAGAAGGTAGCCAAGGCATGGGGAGCTCAGGTTCACCGCAGGAGCCCAGAGGTGTCCAAAGACTCCTCCAGCTCTCTCGACACCATCCAGGAATTCGCCAGATTAAACCCAGGTAGGGGGTGAATGTCAAGTTTATTTCCTTGATTCCTCATGTGTGCTGTGAGAAGGAGACAAGGAGGGAGGAGGCGTGAGGAGGATTCTCTGTGGCAACAATGTCAATGTTGGTTATACTTTATTGTGACAGAACCACACCCTCTGTGACGCTTCACTATCTTTGTAATGACTGTTTGGCAGCGCTTTGTTATAGATGTCAGCTGTTAATGTAATATATGCAGAACTTGTTTAGCCACTAGCTTGACTAAGGCTCTGGAACGGTATGTATCAAGCATCTCAGAGTAGGAATGCTGATCTAGGATCAGGTCCCCCCCCCCCCCCCCCCGTCCATGTGGGTCTTATTCATTGTGATCTATGAGGCAACATTAGGGATTAGCCCAATAAAGTGGGACCCACTCCATAGCTTCAATTGACAACAGTGGCAGCATATACAAGATTATTCATATCTCATACTGTTTCTCATACTCTTCTGGTATCTCATAGTCTGCTGTGTGTTGTCCTCCTCCAGAGGTGGATGTGATCTGTCACATCCAGGCCACGTCTCCCTGCCTGCACCCCTTCCACCTGAAGGAGGCCCTGGAGATGATCACCAAGCAGGGCTTCACGTCCGTCTTCTCCGTGGTCCGACGACACCACTTCCGCTGGCAGGAGGTGAAGAAAGGAGGTACGGGACAGACGTGTTATGTTTAGGACTTTACACTTAGGCACAGTTTCCCGGATACAGATTAACCCTAATGCTGGATTAAAAAGCAAGATCAATGGAGAATCTCCATAGCAAATTATTTGTAGTCCAGGATTAGGCTTAATCTCTGTGGGAAAAAACACCAGAGGCTACTTTATAATTCCATCCCTCTAGATTTGTGTGTATTAGGTATTTGTTGTGAAATTGTTAGATTACTTGTTAGATATTACTGCACTGTCGGAACTAGAAGCACAAGCACTTCGCTACACTCACATTAACATCTGCTCACCATGTGTATGTGATCAATAAAATTTGATTTTGAAGTAGGGTCAGGAGTTTTTCCTGACCACGTGACTGTATCACAAAATAGAGAGATGAGGGTGTGATTAAACAAGTGAGTTTTTCTCCTGACCAGGTTATAACTAGAAACCAGACTATTTCCTATCAACTCATAATGATTATGTGTTCTCTCTCCTGTTCAGGTAATGCAGCCACCCAGCCTCTCAACCTGGATCCATCCAACAGGCCCCGGAGACAGGACTGGGATGGAGAGCTGTGTGAGAACGGATCTTTCTATGTCTCCACCAGAGCCCTTATAGAGGAAGGTGTTTTGCAGGTAACTTTCACCATGCCCCTAGAGGGACCCATATTCACAAAGCGTCTCAGGAAGGAGTGCTGGTCTAGGATCAGTTTTCCCTGTTCGATTGAAAGAATAGTGAGGAGACCATCTGAACTTCACTTCAACTTGTTTAATACCATGATGTACGCAGGACAATACACACAGGGATGATAATGAGAGAATTATAAACCTGTTGTTTTAATATAATAAAATATGCCATTTAGCAGATATAACATTTTTATCCATAGCGACTTAGTCATGCTTGTAGACATTATAAGTATGGGTGGTCCCAGGAATAGAACCCACTACCCTGTCGTTACAAGCGCCATGCTCTACCAACTGAGCTGCAGAGGACCACAGGAGAGTTCCTCCTTTAATTGTCACACAAGACTGCTACTTGATTGGTTAATATACACTGTGGGTAGGCTGTATGCAACATATAAGTGACGTTTGTACATACAGGAGAAGATGAATCATATCTAGAAAATGTCTTATAGAAACAGTGGTCTGATAATAGGCAGGGTAAACGATGGGGTTTGTGGAATAAGACCAAGACTAGTTTGCAGCTGCTTGATGAGGAACAGTATTCTAAATGATCTTCAACACCAGTCTGTAGGCTCTGGAAGTATGTGTGAAGCGATACATTCTCTGTGAGCGAATTGCATTTCAGTCATTGGTCGTCACGTTTATATTGCAGTCTGCCCATTCCGGCCAGTTAGCTCTTCTGTCTCAGCATACATGTTGATTTTGCCACTAAGTGTTTTCAGTATTCTGCTGTTTTTAAAGTTTAAACAAGGATCAGTTCTTAAGGCCTCATCAGCTTGGTTATTAGTTGGTCAGGTCACAGTCAATAGTTACTCAATTCATTTTTGCGTGTTCAGCCTAGGAGAGCCTGTAGTGTGTGTGTGTGTGTGTGTGTGTCTAGTCTATCCAACCTTAATCCTCTTGGATATGTGTGTGTGTGAAAGAGAAATTCCTCTTCATTAGTTTATTAGTAACATTCCCCAACAATATCACTCTGTATGCAGTAGTGACTATGATATGAACAAATATCCACTTCTAACACGATCACAATGACTAAGAGGATATGTACAGGGAGGATCTGATCCTAGATACAGGCCCAGATGTTTATCTCTGCTGCTGGTGGTGACAAAGCATATTTCCTTACTGGGATCAATAAAGTGTTCATTCAGTGGACGTGAGCCTGACTAGAAACAACATACACACTGAGAGATGGACTGATCTGTGATACTACTAGATATTCTATTGTTAACTGGTGTTTTGAATGCTAATAGAAATGCCCTTTGTGTTGTTGTCTTTCTCAGGGGGGGAGGTGGGCTTACTATGAGATGCTGCCAGAGTACAGTGTGGATATTGATGTGGATATCGACTGGCCCGTGGCAGAACAGAGAGTACTGAGGTAGTCTGAAATCACTGGCCTAGAATTTCAAGTTCACTCTCTGTTCAAGTCATTCACTCCGAACCACCTCTGTCTCTCTCTCTGTCTCCTCTGTCTCTCTCTCTCTCTCTCTCTGTCTCCTCTCTGTCTCTCTCTCTCTGAAAGTGTTTATTTGAATGCACTTTAAATATCATTAGATTTTGTGGTAAAGCAACACAATGAACATTGCTGTAACACAGAGGAGTGGTTGTCCAAATGTATTTCCCTGTGTGCGTTGTTCCTGTTCAGGTTTGGTTACTTTGGCCTGAACAAGCCTGAGTTGTATTTCCCTGTGTGTGTTGTTCCTGTTCAGGTTTGGTTACTTTGGCCTGGACAAGCCTGAGGTGTATTTCCCTGTGTGTGTTGTTCCTCTCCAGGTTTGGTTACTTTGGCCTGGACAAGCCTGAGGTGTATTTCCCTGTGTGTGTTGTTCCTCTCCAGGTTTGGTTACTTTGGCCTGGACAAGCCTGAGGTGTATTTCCCTGTGTGTGTTGTTCTTCTCCAGGTTTGGTTACTTTGGCCTGGACAAGCCTGAGGTGTATTTCCCTGTGTGTGTTGTTCCTCTCCAGGTTTGGTTACTTTGGTCTGGACAAGCCTGAGGTGTATTTCCCTGTGTGTGTTGTTCTTCTCCAGGTTTGGTTACTTTGGCCTGGACAAGCCTGAGGTGTATTTCCCTGTGTGTGTTGTTCTTCTCCAGGTTTGGTTACTTTGGTCTGGACAAGCCTGAGGTGGTGCGTCTGCTGCTGTGTAACGTCTCCGGCTGTCTGACTGACGGCCGCGTCCTCATCTCTGTCTCTGGAGAGGAGATGGTCTCAGTCAACACCAGAGATACTATGGGAATCCGCATGCTGCAGAGAGAGGGGGTGGAGGTACAGATACTGTACATATAGAACCTATAGAACACACACACACTGACACACACTGCAGAGAGAGGGGGTGGAGGTACAATACAGAACATTTGAATGGTTTATTTCACAAATTTGAAATTACAAAGTATCCATGGCAACTGATGCTGAAATGTTTGACACAATTAACATAAATGCACTATGCACAAGAAAATCATGAACACAATAAAAAATGAC
The DNA here is from genome assembly GCF_029448725.1 of Salvelinus fontinalis. Taxonomy (NCBI): domain Eukaryota; kingdom Metazoa; phylum Chordata; class Actinopteri; order Salmoniformes; family Salmonidae; genus Salvelinus; species Salvelinus fontinalis. Next base: position 5,500,302 of record NC_074703.1, on the reverse strand, counting down.
AACTTTAAAATGCATATATTTTGGAAAACCGTCAGTTCTAAGGGTAAGACAGAGGTGGTAGTCCCTAGCTCACTGGTTGAGCAGCTTAGTCATGTATGATACTGGTTGAGCAGCTTAGTCATGTATGATACTGGTTGAGCAGCTTAGTCATGTATGATACTGGTTGAGCAGCTTAGTCATGTATGATACTGGTTGAGCAGCATAGTCATGTATGATACTGGTTGAGCAGCCTAGTCATGTATGATACTGGTTGAGCAGCTTAGTCATGTATGATACTGGTTGAGCAGCTTAGTCATGTATGATACTGGTTGAGCAGCATAGTCATGTATGATACTGGTAGAGCAGCATAGTCATGTATGATACTGGTTGAGCAGCATAGTCATGTATGATACTGGTTGAGCAGCTTAGTCATGTATGATACTGGTTGAGCAGCTTAGTCATGTATGATACTGGTTGAGCAGCATAGTCATGTATGATACTGGTTGAGCAGCTTAGTCATGTATGATACTGGTTGAGCAGCATAGTCATGTATGATACTGCGTCGGGCAGCTTAGTCATGTATGATACTGGTAGAGCAGCCTAGTCATGTATGATACTGGTAGAGCAGCATAGTCATGTATGATACTGGTTGAGCAGCCTAGTCATGTATGATACTGGTTGAGCAGCCTAGTCATGTATGATACTGGTTGAGCAGCCTAGTCATGTATGATACTGGTTGAGCAGCATAGTCATGTATGATACTGGTTGAGCAGCATAGTCATGTATGATACTGGTTGAGCAGCATAGTCATGTATGATACTGGTTGAGCAGCATAGTCATGTATGATACTGGTTGAGCAGCCTAGTCATGTATGATACTGGTTGAGCAGCCTAGTCATGCACAGTGCATTCAGAAAGTATTTTTCCACATTTTGTTACGTAACAGACTTTTTCTAAAATTGATTAAATCGTTTTTTCCCCGTCAATCTAAACACAATACCCCATAATGACAACGCAAAAACAGGTTTTTAGAATTTTTAGCAAATTTATAAAAAATGAAAAACATATTACATTTACATAAGTATTTAGACCCTGTACTCAGTGCTTTGTTGAAGCACCTTTGGCTGCGATTACAGCCTCAAGTCTTTTTGGGTATGACGCTAAAGCGCTCCCGTTCTTCTCTTCAGATCCTCTCAAGCTCTGTCAGGTTAGATGGGGAGCGTTGCTGCACAGCTATTTTCAGGTCTCTCCAGAGATGTTAGATCGGGTTCAAGTCTGGGCTGTGGCTGGGCCACTCAAGGACATTCAGAGTCTTGGCTGTGTGCTTAGGGCCGTTGTCCTGTTGGAAAGTGAACCTTTGCCCCAGTCTGAGTTCCTGAGTGCTCCGGAGCAGGTTTTCATCAAGGATCTCTGTACTTTTCTCCGTTCATTTTTCTTTCGATCCTGACTAGTCTTCCTGTCGCTGAGAAACATCCCCCATGGCATGATACTGCTACCACCATGCTTCACCGTAGGGATGGTGCCAGGTTTCCTTCAGATGTGACGCTTAGCATTCAGGCCAAAGAGTTCGATCTTGGTTTTATCAGACCAGAGAATCTTGTTTCTCATGGTCAGAGTCCTTTAGGTGCTTTTTGGCAAACTCCCAAGTGGGCTGTCATGTGCCTTTTACTGAAGAGGGGCTTCCGTCTGGCCACTCTAAAGGCCTGATTGGTGGAGTGCTGCAGAGATGGGAGAACCTTCCAGAAGGACGACCATCTCCACAGTGCAACTCTGGATCATTGTCAGTGTGACCATCGGGTTCCTGGTCACCTCAAGTTGTAGAAACATCTCGAATAGCTCAAGTTTGAGTCTCATACTAAACAGTCTGAATACTTACATAAATAAGGTATCTGTTTATTTGTAATAAACTTGCAAACATGTCAAGAAACCTTTTTGCTTTGTCATTATGGGGTATTGTGTGTAGATTGAGGAAAAATGTTTTATTTAATCAATTTTAGAATAAGGCTGTAACATAACAAAATGTGGAAAAAGGGAAGGGTCTGAATGCTTTCTGAAGGCACTGTAAATCCACTCCACCTACTGCTATTAAATAACCAAAAGAGAATCTAACTCCAGGTGTCTTGTCATAGCTGACACACCATTCTTTCTGGGCAGTGACATTTAACCTCTCATAACATGTTCAACTTGAAGCAGCATTAAGCTACTATAAAATAAACAAAAAACAATCCTATCATTTTACATTTGAGTCATTTAGCTTCCCGATCTTAGCCAGAGCAACTTACATGAGCAATTAGGGTTAAGTGCCTTGGTCAAGGGCACATTGACAGATTTTTCACCTAGTAATCTCGGGGGTTCGGGTACTGGCCCAACGCTGTAACCCGCTAGGCTACCCGGTGTCCCTTGTTTGGCTTTGTGGCAGTATTAAAGATATATGAAGTTAGGTAAAACCAGTTAGGTTTGCTTTGCTAAGCTCTTAACAGAACAGGATGTTTCACACTGGCTGCTCCTGCTCCTAGATTTAGGCCATAGTTTATCACTGAAACCACCGCCCATTAAACACACACATAGGATACTATTTACTCCGTCATGTGACTTTATTAGTTTAGGTTTCATCATACCCTCTAAGAACACATCTTAAATGACATCCTTAAACACATTATTGACTCGAACCGTGCTGTGCTGGCTAGGCTATATTCTTCTCCCACTGTCCTTTCCAACACGGTTCCAGAAACTATGGTGGATGCGTAACCAGGCCATCCCAGAACAGTTCAGTTTGTCTCAGTATGAAAAATGTATTTTATTGTCTTTCCTCCAGGTGATCCTGATCTCGTCCAGTGAGGACCTTCTGACCAAGGCCCTGGCTGACAATCTGTCCCAGAGGACAGGCTGCGAGGTCAGACAGCTGGGCAAGGACATCCAGTGTGAAGTCAAAGCCATGATGGACGACAAGGATCTGGACTGGAAGGAGGTCGCCTATATGGGTAAACTCACTGTTCTTTTCAATTAACAATTTACTACTACTACTAGTTAGTTTTATAGTAGAGTTTGAAATGTAGTGGAATCTCAAGGTTCTTAACCTTCTGTTTTGAGTAATACTTGTGTGTTCATGTCAATCAAAACGTATGAAATAATTTTGTTGATTTCTGTAATTCAGATTCTATGATTCTATGAAGGCCCAAATTGGAAACTCTATCAAAATAAATATAATAATTATGATCATCTTAAATCATGTCATATTTTTGCATGTTTTTGTTATGTTTTAGCATCATACTAATTAATCATCCTAAGAATACTTCAAGAACCACCTTATGGACACTTTAGAAAAATTTACTCATCTTATCCCTCCATTTCATCCCTCCATCTCTCCCTTCTACAGGTAATGATGCACCAGATGTTGACTGTCTGAACCTGGCTGGGCTGAGTGCAGTACCCCGGGACGCTCCAGTGGTGGCGATCAACGCTGCTAAATACTCCTGCCACAGTGCTGCAGGCCTGGGGGCTGTGAGGGAGTTTTCTGAACACATCCTGCTGCTCAAGAAGAAGGCCAAGTCTCAGATGGAACAGGACCGCATCCACAGAAATACATTCTAAATGCTAGAATGTGTTCTAAAGTCACAGAGATCCATTCTAAACTCTAGAATGTGTTCTAAAGTCACAGAGATCCATTCTAAACTCTAGAATGTGTTCTAAAGTCACAGAGATCCATTCTAAACTCTAGAATGTGTTCTAAAGTCACAGAGATCCATTCTAAACTCTAGAATGTGTTCTAAAGTAGGGATGGGCATTAGAAATAATATCATGACATTGTTTCGGATATCCGGATAGAGAAGAAGTAGCCACTGACTCGCGCTAGTTAGACACTTGTAAATGCCATAGGTTATCTATCATCCAATATGGCAGTGCATGTCTTTACTGCATCAAATCAATGTAAAGATGCAAGCTAAGACATCCAAATGTTAGCTAGCTAGTTGAGGCGCTGCCTGTCCTGATCTACAACAACCCTGTTCAGATTAAACAGCCTATACTGAAGGTTGCTCATTGTAGCCTACTCCTCATTTAGTTGACTTAATTCTGTCATTTTAATTCAACTTTTCTTTCATTGATTAGAGATCTCCCACTTCACGTTGCTACACATGGAGCCTCTGACTGTAGTGTCAACAACAGCAAGCTAAGTGAAACCTGTATAGGCTAATACCGTATGTATTTTTAAAACTATATTCACATTTGATGTTTTATTTAATTAAGAATTCCAAATATCATGAGTGTAGAAATGTCCCATAGATAATTTTATTCAATTAAGATGAAGGCTTGTCATTGTTAAAATAGGCCTGTGATTTATTTGTATTAATACTCTCACAAGTATTCGAATACTAATGTCTGTTCGAATAACTGCCCATTGCTAGTTTTTACAGGTTGTCAGATCAAGGTAGTTTGGGTTTTATATCGCTACAGGTTGTGTTGACAAAAATGAATGTCTTTACTTTAAATGAAGTAGTATACAGGAGGCCTTTCATTTACTTGAGATTGATTGTTTTTCTCTTCACTTTCTAATGTTCTGTCTTCATTTTGGGGGGAAGTATTAGGACATTAACTTGGAGTTGCACTGAGATTCTTGTTGTTTGGGGTGTTTACTTTTGTATTTTGCCTGCAATTTGTTTGTAAAATTATATATGATCATAAACGTAAGAAACACTTTCTTATTCCCCTGCTTTAATCTGAACTATTCTAGAAATGACTTTAGCCTTACACCTTCAAGATTGTGGTATGGAGTTATATCTGATGGGGTGGTTCACATGCATCTTGCCACCAGATGGCAGTCTAGCGCCTCATCAAACCTCAGTTGGAGGAAAGAACGAGATGACAACATTAACCTCGTACAACCACCATCAAGAAGTCTCACACACGTGATCATACAGTATAACATATGTTTCTTAATTTATAACATTGTGTTGCGATTTCCATCTATCCATGTTGCAGAGATCAGGACAGCCAGCGAACGTGTGGCAAGCTGGCATTTGTCCAAGAACTATTGATTTGGTTACATACATTAGTTAGAAAATTGACAGGGCTACTCAGTGCTTGGAGAGGAAACATCCAAGTGGATGAAGGCATATGAAACATGGCTTCAGTTCATCAGAAGAGTTGACACTGGTAATGGAGTGGTCATCCCCTCTTAATCAGGGAACAGGGGGGGACTTCGCTGTAAATACAAATAGCAGATACATTCCATTACAGCAGCTACATCATAGGTTTGGGAAACGAGTTTCCCCATGAAGTTAAACTCGTACATCTCAGAATTCACAACGTGAAACATGGGCTGCGCATCTCGCCCACTTGACGCATCAAATATGGCCAAGAAACATTCCTGAATAAAGCCCTGATCATCGACATACCTGACGATAACTAACAACTGCGAGTGACAGTTTGTCTGTGGTTTCACCCATTTGCCATGCCAAACAATGTGGAGTATCAACCTATTTTAATGGATGATGCGACGGAAGCTATCGCATCATTCTGAATTGATGTTGACATCCCAGAGGAGACAGTAGAAACGTCCATATAGCTCAGCAAGTAAAGCTTCGTACAGTGCAATTACCTCCGCTAGCTCAATGGATGTATAAATATGAAGATTGGCGTTTAATCGGTAGTGAGAGGAAGCCCACTGGTGGACAGTGGGAGAAGATGGAACGAGGTGGATTTTGGCCTACATTCTGAAAAACGTCTCATCGATTAACATTTTCTCAATACAGTTTTATGTTCCCAAAACTAGAATCGGTTACGAACAGAGTGGACTAAGTTTTGTAGACTTTAGACTTTGCCAAAGTGTTTAAAAATCGCGTTGTTTAGAAGAAGTGCAAAGTCGAATTGAGTTATTGCACACATGCATTTCACAGAGTAGGCGTTCCCTAATGGAAATATGCAGATGTATGCTAGAACGGGCCAATAGGATCTCGCTAGCTCGTGCTTGGCTCTGCCCACCTCCTTGCCTGTTCTGCCCACTATGACTAATCTGTTCCCATTGGAAACGACAGGCTGTGGTCTATCTTAGTTTAGTTATGAAGAATCTTTGCTGGTACTGTAGGTAGCTAACTACTTGCTACTAAAGTTAACAGTGCAAATTTCAAGAAATGGCACTAACTCAACTGAAAAATAATTTTCTAAAACCAAGTAAACAATATATAATCTACCTCTGTGTCCTGTAGTTTGAAAAAACACATTTGAATTGAATAATATGCGCTATCACTATTCACAATCTATCCAACAATGTCACCAACACACCAAGCCTCTAAGTGAAAAATGCATAGTACTAGGTTCATTCTCTAATCTTTTGATTGGATGGACAACATGTGAGCTCATACTGCAAAAGCTTTGATTGGTTGGAGGACATCCTCTGGAAGTTGTCATAATTACCATGTAGATCTATGGAAGGGGTGAGGAGCATGAGCCTACTAGATTTTGTATTGAAGTCAATGTAGCCAGAGGAGGATGCAAAATAACTGTCTCCTGGCTACACCGTGGTGCTATCCTAGTGGGTTCTGTACTAATGTAGTCTAATCTACTAATGTAGACATTCATTGCAAAACAGTGCATTTTAATCAGCTATTTGGTGACATTTAAATACATTTAAGTACAGTTTTATCTAAAAATGCTAACTTTTTGGGGGATTTTTATTATTTATCTGAAATTCACTGAGTAGGATGGTCCTCCCCTTCCTCATCTGATAATCATCCACTTCTTATGAAGGGGAATATCAACTCAGAGTTTTTAGTTGTGATGGTTGTTTAGCAACTAAACCGATGTGTGTGCAATTATGGGGCAGGCAAATTTAGATTGTTGACAACATGTAAACTATATTTAGTCTTGAATATTTATTGAAAACATAAATACATTTGCAAAACGAGGACTTGTCTCAAATACATTGTTACAGCTGTTGGTTGGTTAGCTAGCTAGCGAATTTGAGCCATATTAGCATAATTTTCTTTTCTTTTGGGAAAAAAAAATATTGCATTACCTTTAAAAACAGCTCATATATATTTGTGTACATCATGTTATACACATAAGACCGGCATAAAACACAGCATTTGAATATTACATTTAAATTAGTTAAAAAGTACATATTGTTAAAAACAATAGAAACAACCATGAATAAAATTACTTTTTCTTGTAAAACATCCAATCTGTAAAAGCCATTTAAAATGTGTACAAATGATTTAACAAAAGTAAAACATTTTTAAGACATGAAAATATGTTAAAAAGTAACTTTGTTAAAAAGCTGTCTTCTTTGTACAGGAACGGGGTGAGTCCTTATCAAACTCGCCTCCCCCTGCTCTTCCGAATCAATAACCATCCTGTCGTTCAGGGCCCAGAGGAGATCCCTCCCCTAGGGACATCGCCCTAGGCGCCGCAGCGCTGTCAGGCCGTAGGGGCTAATTAGACCACAAATAGAACAATGAGACAGATATTTCACCGGATGTATAAACATTTGATCCCAATATAGTTTTCTGTTCCCAAAACGAATATATGTTCTGAACAGAGTGGACTAAGTTTTATAGATTTTACCCTTTGCCAAAGTTTTACAACATTGCGTTGTTTAGAAGGAGTGCATGGGCGAATGTAGTTATTGCACATCTCTCAGAGTAGAGGTTCTCTAAAGGAAATATGCAAATGTATACTAGAATGCGCCAATAGGCTCTCGCTAGCTCGTGCTTGACTCAGCCCCCCTTCTTACCTGTTTTGCCCACTATGACTCATTTGTTCCCATTGGAAAGGACAGGCTGTGGTCTATCTTGGGTTAGTTATACAAATCTTTGATAAGACTCCGATAACCACTTCCACCGAACCAGCAATGCTGCCAGCTTAAAAGTTAAGTGGAATCCCATGTGTTATGGTTTTAGTATGAACAATTTCACAGAAAGGAATGGAGAGGCGTGCCTAATAAAATTCCACGTGGATTTGTTTGTCGGATTTCGAGACTTGACACATGTAAAAGATAAAATTCCTCCCAAATTAAATGGTTAACTGTTATTTAGGATTGTATCTTGTAAAACGACAGGGGGAATTTGTTAATTAGAATTTCATGCTCGTTTTATTATTTCAAATTGGAACATGAATTGACTCATTCAAGTAAGGAGTGTGTCCCAAAATTGATGGGTTTATAGAGCCCCACATTGGGGCGGCAGGTAGCCTAGTGGTTAGAGCGTTGGGCCAGTAACCGAAAAGTTGCTAGATTGAATCCCTGAGCTGACAAGGTAAACATCTGTAGTTCTGCCCCTGAAGAAGGCTGTCATTTTAAATAAGAATTTGTTCTTAACTGACTTGCCTAGTTAAATAGAATTCATACACTCATAAAACCTAGCGGTCAAACAGGGATATTTTTCTCATAGAGAATTGTTTTAACACTTAAAATAAGGGTTGTGTTTCGTGTAGGCTTACCATGGCATGCAGTTTTGATAACCATGTAAACCTCTCTCGGTCAAGGTGACTTTGATCAATATATTTGTCTCTCTTTACTCTCAGATTCAAAAATGCTATTTAGCATCAAAGTAGACAGACATCATGCAAGACTACAAATCCCTGCAGGCTCCTGCACGTCGTCTCTAGCTGACACCTTTGCTAACTTGTATTGTGTCAATTTAAAACTTGCACAAGACAGTTCACAGCAGGACTGTCACCAGAGTTTCATCAAATTCGTGGCTGAGGGGTTTGTGGGTCCGAGAAAAAACTAGCCGTTTCTAAAATCCTTTCCTGCAATTCTACATGACTGGAGACATATTACAATAATATTTCTTTATACCACATCGAAATGACAAGCTACTCTGACATTTACAGACTGAGATCAACAAAACGAACGACCCGTGTTTTAAATGCAACCAATAGCATAGGCCAATGAAAATAGTGGATAGACAGATTTTACACCTACAATATGAGAAGGAAATTATAGTCCACCATCTTTCCAGTTTATTGACAGCCACAACTCAACAATCAGCTGTTTTATATTTGCCAAGGGAGATGCCCAATTGCAGGATTCCTGACTGTAGACTCGGCCTATGCGCTCATAATGTGACAAACAAAACACAATCTAAAGCAATTAAGCTTTTGATCCTCTGTGGCTAAATTATGCTGGTGTATTATTTGCAATTATTTAATTGATTTATAGAGGAGTAATTATTTAATTTGGCAAATTTATTTCAATTTATCGGCAGCACTTCCAGCATCCCTTCCTGCAGCGCTATGTTTCTTCCAAGGCCAAATAAATTAATCATCACTTCTTATTATTCAGTCAATCGATTGTGGTCTGTAACCCCATGTGAGGTTATTGTGTAGTTAGACCTACTGTTAAAATAATATTTAAAATAATAATCTATCAACAAGTAGCCTACAATTACGAGAATCAATTCAGTAAATCAATGAAGCCAATAGTGGTTTCAGCTATATTGTTATTGAAACGATGTCAGCCGTATGAGCGTTTAAAACAATAAAAACATATGTCAATTGACTTGAATAGCCTGTGGTAAAAGTGTACAAATGTGTATTCGCATCAGTAGCCAAAGTGACTGAAATGCATCAGAAAAGTCTTGGAAAGTTCAGGAAAACATCAGGGAAGCGTATCAGGAAGGTTATAGGCCTACTGTGTGTGTAGAGAACATCCGGAAAGCGTATCAGGTAAAAATACTAATTAATCATTAAGTGATCTAACGAGACATAGCACCGCACCAGCACCCCTGATTATAACGATTGGATGACTTTGGAAGCTTCACCTAATCAAAGCTCTATGAACTAAGTGGTACAATTTACTTTACACCATTGCAGCAGCAGAGCAAAATATTTGGGACTGACCCAAAATTATTCTGGACTAAAGCCCAGAAAGCCAGGTCCTGGTGATGTCCATGGTTCACATAATTGTCAATTTAAAGATATTTAGCCAATTTATTCATCACTACATTTAGCTAACATTAGATAGTTAATCGATTCGGCAGTCTCGTCCAGATCATCATGGCATTTGTAGTTCTTTATGATAGCCACATTACCAGCTAGCATTAGCATTTCTGGGAGGTAAATACAGGCGAATATATTGATCAAAGTCACCTTGTCCTATCGAGATTCACACGGCTATCAAAATGTCACTCCAGGGTAAGCCTACATGAAACACAGCCCTTATTTTAAGTGTTTCTAAAATCCGCTATGGGAAAGATGAATGGGGGGAAAAACGATTGGAACCGTTTCCTTGTTTCGCCGCTAGGTTTTATGGGTATTATGACTCATACTGTGGTACTCTATTGATACCCTAATCACTCTCTGGGAGTTTAGTCAGCAACACGTGACAGTGGAGCCCTCAGAGAGTTTGTAGGGGTGAGGGCATGGTTTGGGATTCCACGGCACTTCAAAGGCATGTCAACAAGGCAGCATGGTGCATCATCCAGAAACATACATCTCTTTTCCATAAAATATATGTTCGAATTTTCGAACCAGTTTTCATTGGGAAGGCAGATTAAGCGTTGTTTTTATTTTTATAAAAAAGCAATGACTTTTGCATGTGAAAACACATAATCCGACTCATTCCCCCACGTGCTTTATTTAGCCTAGGCTACGTCACTCTGGGTTTGAGCGAATTTTGTCGCGTTCATATACTAATCGGAACAAGGAAACTCTGACATTTACGACTTGCTATCTGTAGTTATACACCTGTCACTTTCAACCGTTTTGCAAGTCGAACATTTCAGAGTTTCCTAGTTCCGACGGATACATGAACACAGCATTTGAACCTGGCTCACGCCCGGGAGGCAGCCCGGTTCCAAAATGAATGCAATCACTTTTTACCCAAAATAAACTCCTCCGACCTGGGAAACCCAGGTCAGATGATCGAATCCCCTCATTGAAGCGCGATCATCGTTTTCCTGACATTGAATAAGAATAAATTCAGTCATAAATTCAGTAAATAGTTCAACTGAAATTGTTACTATGGCAACAAAAGGAAGCGTTATTGAAATTACCTCAGAGTAAAGCTAGCAGGTATACGCCTCTCTTTTTTTACTGTGTACATGTAACATTTGTAGGATTTCCTTCACACAGTGTAAGCCGTAGTAGGTCATGTAAACTAAGTACGTAGCTAGCTAGTTACAGTGAGTTAGAACGCAAGAAGGTGCTAATTTGTAGGATTTCCTTCACACAGTGTAAGCCGTAGTAGGTCATGTAAACTAAGTACGTAGCTAGCTAGTTACAGTGAGTTAGAACGCAAGAAGGTGCTAGATCCTCCAGAAGACTGCTATCCATCGCTACCGCTATTAGCTACATTGAGACTACCGCCACGTCTCGACAAGACTCTTGTCTGCCCACCCGGCTACTGATCCTTTCAATGGCTGCTGCAAAAAAACGTACTCTATCGGGCATCGAAGATGTGGGAGACAGAAAAGCAAAGGTTATTAAAGACAGCGGTGAGAAGAGACACATCGCAGCCCTGATCCTCGCGAGGGGAGGCAGTAAGGGGATCCCCCTGAAGAATATCAAAGTTCTCGCCGGTGTCCCGCTCATTGGATGGGTTCTCAGAGCTGCAGTGGACTCCAAACAGTTTGACAGGTAACGTTAATTCAGTTACATTTTTGGTAAAATGTATTTATAATCTAGCTACGGTATATGGACTTGCTCCGACGCCTTTGTTAATAGTAACGTTAGTTAGCTGCACCAAATGAACGTGCGCAGGTAGCCTTGTAAAGGAGCCATTTGATTATGATTGTTTGACAATCAGATGAAAACACCATGACTGGTTGTGTTTATGCCACAATAAAAGGTAATACATTTTAAAAGTCAAAGGACAAATCTTTATGACTAGGCCCACAGAGATGCTATTGAATTAATAGGGATTCTAGATAGAATTATATGATTAGGACCCACGGCCGGTGTGCCAAAACTCTCCCCTGTCAGAATCCCCCCACCCTTCTAATTTCCTTACTTTTGTGGCTAGAGTCAAATACTTTATGTGGGACACATCAGAGTCAAATACTTTCTATAGAATAAACTTCACGTCAGGATAGACAACTGAAATTAATAATGAATGTATGTGTGTGTGTTATATTAAACATAGAGGGAGTAAAATGTTGGCAAGCAATAAACATTCCAGAACTACTATGGCTGAATTATTATCCTTACACTTTCAAAAATACTAGTCGAATAAGACATGGGAGAGATGACGATTTTTGGCAAATAGATTTATTTATAGACTAATACAAAATAAACTGCAGACAAAAATGCTTTCTGCTACTAAGATCAGTGAAATGTAGGCTAAACTGACAACGGAGTGAAGAGCAGAAATCTCAACTAGCAAGTAAGTCGCAGCAGTGAAGAACGCGCAGGGGGGAGAAATCTGTCTGGGGGGAGATTTTCGGCACAACACCGACACACCTAGAGTGGTAAATTTGACAACGGCGGCATTTCCCGAGCTAAACTGACCAAGACGCATATCCAACAAAACATATGTTGATAATTCGTTTTACTTGAGACAGGAGACCAAGTGGAGACATAGGACGAGGTGGATAATTTTATAATAAGGCAGGTTTATTCAAGTGTAAAAATATTATGCAAAGCGTGCAGCACGGCTCTTTCTATCTGATCCGTATGGGGTCGTCAGGAAAAGGGGCGAGTTTCCACAGTTGTACAGTTTTATATATAGACAACAAGCAAAGTAGGTTGATCTGCGAGTCTGGCCTTCCGATTGGTCGATCTGGGTCTTGGGTAGTCCTGTACAGGCCTGGTGTCCACGTTCCATTGGTTCCTGAGGTAGTTCTTTGTCTGGAGCTCCAACCCTGAGTTGTGTGTGTCTGAGTGATTGTCATGGGGGAGGGGAGTTGTGGGAGTCGTGCATGTGTCCAATGAGTCCAGCATATGTCCAATATAAAAGGGAGTGTGTATATTGTGTCAACCATAGCTAATGTTGAGAAGTTGTTAAAACAAGTTACCAATATCTAATACAATTCCTTACAAATCCCCCTCTTCACGTCTCACAAGAGACGTGACATAAAGTATATAAAAAGACAAAACTAAAGGATAAAATTTGTCAGAAGACAAATTTTTGATTCCCTCTCTTCACGTCTCACAAGAGACGTGACATAAAAGTATATAAAAAGACAAAGCTAAGGGATAAAATTTGTCAGAAGACAATTTTTTTTAATTCCCTCTCTTCACGTCTCACAAGAGACGTGACATAAAAGTATCTTAGTCCTCAAATAGATAGACAGGTCCAGCTTCCCCATCCTCAAGCAATGGGAACATTTGGGCCCTTTCCTGATTAGGGTCTATGGCTGCAGTTATAACACGGCTAGCAAGCGTGCGCGCACATGGAATGCAACAGCATCCACAAAGTACAAGAATGGCCGCAAAAACAGAAATTGATACTAGGATGGAGGAAACCAGCGTCTTATATTTACCAAAAGCATCCATCCATGAGTCCCACATAGTAGTGTCCACTCCAGAATGCTGTTTCATCTTACCATTAAGGGTACGAAGTCCCTCCAATGCTACAGTCAGACTCCCATCCGTAGCTGTGTTATTGGGAATGAAAGTACAACACTGTTCACCAAACATTTGCACAGACCCCCCCCCCGTTCAGCCAATAACATATCAACCGCGATTTTATTTTGAAATGCCATCAGGGACGTAGCTGCCAATTGTCCATGGACCGCCTCGAAGCCTTGTTGAGTCCAATTGCCCAGTTTCTGGACATTAAAATGAATGTAGTTAATTCTGTCCACATTTTTATTAACTGTACACCACCAACAAAATGATGATTCAAACCCAGCTGTCACTTGGTCCGCCAGTTTATATTCATCTGGCACCCCCTAGGGACACCAATAGCATCAATGTAAGTTGAGTCGTAAATGAGCAAGGACCAAAAAGGAGACCACTCCAATAACTACCCCTGGAGTGGCCAACCACACATTAGTAAACCAAAAAACGAGAATATGTTAAACCCTCCGGTCCATCCCTCTATACAACCTGTACCAGGTGGGCTCGTCGCCACCCGGGAACTTCAAACCTTCACAACAGGGAGGACACTTTTTATTCATTCAACAACATCATCTACAGCAAACCAAGGGTCCTCCTCTGTCAGCCCACTCTCCTGCGGAAGCTCGTTTTCGTATCAGCCTCTCCAACTGGAGCATCAACCAGAGGCCCCTTACACATCTGTAACAAACTTCTTCAAACAAGGTATGATACAGGCAACACAGAAATGAAAAACCACAACTAGTGTCAGAAATCCAGTAATCGTCCTTGCAGTGTACTTACCAAAACAACCACCCAGCCAGGGGAACAGTCCACTCTCCTCCACACCTGCAAGACCCTTCATCTCCACTGATAACCTTGCCAACCCACTCAGAGCTTTTGAAATGCTCCCATCCGGACTAGTATTGTTAGGAACAAACGTGCAACACTGTTACACCTCCCTTGTTGGCCAGACTTATGTCCAGTGTTAGTCTATTGTGTCTACTGGTTTGTGAGGTAGCATCCAATTGTTCAGCCATCCCTGTAAGTCCTGTGTGGGTGTGTTTATAATTGATCCAGACCTTTTGTTTTAACATCAACAATAGCTGGGCCAATGATGGGCATCAGATGCCACAGGCCATCATTCCTGGTTAATGTCCGGAATTCGTGGGGGACCCCTATTGGGACCCCCAACAGGTTGGTGTGCATGTTATCTGTACCCTCGGACCAAGGAGCGTCACGTTTCTGCCGTCTCCTGGGTTGGTCCCAAGCCTCTGTGTCCTGTGTATCTTCCCAGAAGTTGATTAGCTATCATAATAGCCAACGGTGGTATCAGACTGGCCAAAACACATGAGCAACGACAATTTCCTTTCAAAAATGGGGTCAACCGCCTGGCAGGTCCACACATCCACCATACATCAGCAACACCTCTAGTTAATAGTGGTATTAGTGATGCAGGTAGTAGCAGGGAGCCTTCCATAGTCTATACCTCTACCTGTACCAGTGTTACAGCTGTTAGGTCCCCCATATGCCTTAACTCCCCACGGTCCTTCTGGGGAGGGACTTCTGGGAACACAAGACTCAGAGTTTTACACAGGGTTAAATTTGGATGCACATCCAACCTTCCCCATTACTTAGGACAAATGGGTGAGCAGCCAGAATAGGTCTGGCATGTCCACATACGACACAGTCCTTTCTATTAAGTGTTTTGTAGGCCAAACACATATTCTCCCTTTCCTCATAAACAGTTTCAGTCCCCAAATGTTCACTATCTGAGATGTCTTTTATATTTATTATCTGTACCAGATTGGAGAGCTTAGGTGATGGCGTGGGACTTGGTCTTGAAGTGGTGGAGGAGGCCGGCTGAACCCTGGTCCGTTGGAACTGGTGGTGGTTCTGGCAGCACTGCGATGGTAACCTCCCCATCATATCCTTATCAGACAGCTCAGGACTACAGGCAGTCCTGTAAAACCCCACCCTCTCCCAGAGAACACATCATCAGCCAGAGATCAAGCAACACTTTCACTTCTATGAACGAACACAGTGAGGAAAGGTCAGGGGCAGGGAATTCTTCATTAAGGAGTTGATCCCCGAGCTCTATTAGCAACAGTTCTTCTCCTTAACTCTGTGATCATTCGGCAGTGTCAGTGTGTCTCACCCTCCAAGTGCGATATGCCCCCAGGTCGAGTGATTCACCTTCTCCCTTAATTCACCTGCAATGTATAAACTCTTGGACATACAGGTTTGGTTAGCAAACAGTTCCTCATTTGTTCTTTCTGATTATATATTTAACTTCTATGCCTAATTATTTATTTATTTTTTTAGCTATAAATGTTTAATTTTAAATAAGTTTATTATCCAATAGGCCCCATCCTTTCCTAGTCCACAATGTACCCTCCTTCGTTTGATACCTGGCTCTGGCCAGGTATCAACCTTACCTACTCTAAATAATAACTTAGTACATCATATTCTAGGAACGTCCCTTTTATTCCCCGCATATCCAATTCTCCCTTTGGCGTACATTCATATCTATTCTTTTCTAATTCTCTGTCAAGTGACTTATCTACTTTGAAATGTATCTGTGCTGCTTATATATGTTAACCCCTTTCTCTCCTATCTTATTTCACAGCCTACCTTGCTCATTTCCTGGTCCACCCTCCCCACTCTGCTCTCAAACCTTCAAGGTCTGAACAGTGCGGGGTAGACCCATCTGTCTGCCTTTTTGTAATAATAGTCAATAACAACTGTGTGTTCCTTTACAATATTAACTAAGTGTCTCACTGTTTTGACTTTATCTGCATGGATTTAAAAATAACCACAGGTCTTATAGTGTCAACCTTTAAAGTCCTAACATAACCTTAATTAACCTATCTCTATCTTCTAATGGCCAATACAAATGCTTACCTTATGGTCAAGAGTTATAAACTCTATTATAATCAATTTACCTCAAAACTAGTATCCCAAATGACACAATCTCATTATTCTCACCACATTTCCCCGCGAGTGATCAAGTCGCCGGAAAATGCAATGGAAACAGAAAACAGGTCAAAATGTTACACCTACATTCGTGTTCCATATCTAAACATACCAAAAGAACCCTTTATCTTCTCAAAGTCCCTTGCCTAAATAAAACTCAGAAAGTAAAACTCCTATTCCCATATGAGTGTATTCTTTTAAGATATCTTATCTCTGGGTACACGGAAACCCTTAACCTTAATGTTTACTCCAAAAAACAAAATTATGTCACCAGCATTCAACCAGTCGGCTGGGAGACCATTTGGGTGCTGCAATACTGCCATCTTCTGTCCATTCTCTGCATAGCTCTCCACCCACTCTTATTCAACCTTCTCAATTTGAGCCATATTAGTTTCTTATTTTAACTATTGTTTTCTAAATTTTTTATTTTTTAAAATTTTTTAATCTATTATTACCTAGTTAGACTAGAGTGTCCGTGACATACATCCATGGGGATCCGGTTATAGTTATTCTATTAACCATGTGAAAGTGCCCAGGGACACCCCAAATGTCAAATAAGGGGCCAGATATCCCTAGCCTTGCCCAGGGAGGGAGAAATATCCCTCTAACTGGGCGAGGTTCCTTTATCAGGGGAGGCGGAGTTTGATACCGCATCACCTGAGTCAGGAATGTCTTCATTTGGAATCGAATTTAAGCTGTTTAAATCAGCTCTGACTTCTGTCAGTGTTCTAGAAGGGATTGGGGCTGGAGTGCAATGTGTGAGGTGGTGCCAAGGTGCGCCTGATTTACCTTTGACCTGGACTGAGTGTGAAGTAACCTCCCTCACTTCGTACTGTCCAGTCCACCTGGGTTCTAGCCACTTTCTCTTGTGGACATTAACCCCACCCAGTCACCAATTTTTACCTTCCGTGTGCCAGATCTCCCTTCTGCTTCCCCGTTGGACCTTGTGAATCTGTGTGGAGAGAGCTGCAGAAAGTTCCGTCAATTATCAAACATTACAATTTGTTGTACATCAAGGGCGGGCATATGACCTCCCTTCCTTGGTGAACCCAGCATGACTCCTCCAGCCATTGTCTCATGAGGAGAGAGATGGGTGCCTGCACCTGGAGAGGCTATCATGGCCAGCAACGCCAGGGGCAGGACTTTAACCCAAATCAACTTCAAACCTGCACATACATTTGATTGGCGCGTTCCACGAGACTTATGAGATTGTGGCCTGTACACTAACCCCATCATTAAACCACATCCATTAATCAGTTGACATTTACACATCCGACCCTATTGGTACATGGAGCGTTTGTCATTAAACAACACACATGAGTTCGGTTTGCAGCCACTTAATGACCTATTTTGCATCCTCCCCTGCTGTTGGTATTGCCTCAACCCATTTAGAGAACCTGTCTACCATAACTAACAGGTACCTTTTTTCATTTGTCACATTGTCTTTCCCCATATCTGTGTGTGTTGGTGAGTGGTTCGTTCCCCAGGTCAGGTCTCCGTTTCAGTTCCTGTGCAGCTCTTTCTGCACAGGAGTGGGGTAGACCTTCAGCATTGAGTGCGTCTGCCGTGTTTTTGTCAGTGTTGACAAATGTGATGTGTGATTGTGTGCATTTATTCTGGATTTTCGTTTTCCTTTCAGCGCTGAACGTGAATTCTTTGCTCATCAGATATGCTGCAACCCCATGGTGGGTGTGGATTTCCAATGGATGGCACATTATCATGTGGGCTGTTTTTCCAATAGCTTTTGCCACTGCAGCCACATACCTGGAGCATGTGATTTGTCCTTCTTCAATGTGGCCCAGTTTGGAGGAGTGATACATCAACACTCTTCTCTCCCCCTCTAGGTTCTGGAAAAGGATGGATGATGTAAATCCTTCCTTTTCAGAAACATCCAGATGGAACTTGTTTTTTTTTTTTTTTAGTCAGGTGCTGTTAGGGCTACTGCCACTTAGAGATCTGTTTTCAAGAGTGCAAAAGCCTTTGATGCTTCAGTAGTTCAGGTCAATGATGAGTGTAGGTTAGTGGTGAGCAGCTTCAGGGCCATGGGGCATATTCGTCAGCCATGCCCTGAAAAGGGGGAGGTGATTGCTGATTCGGGTCTGGATTGGGGTGATTGTATGCGGGTTGAAGGGCCGCACGTGGTTGATACATCATTGGCCTGACTCCCCCTTGGTCTAGGGGCGTATCCTCGTCCCCTTTTGGCCAGAAACTGGCTTTGGGCCGGGGTTATTGGGTGCGGACACTGTCGCACCATATGCCCAGCTTGTTTACAATTATGACAGCTTCCATAAGATCCAGAGTACCTCTGGGGCTGTCCCCATGTGGGTGAATAGTTTGATTGTGGTAGTGGGTAGTAGGGTTGTAGTGGTGGTTCCGACGAAGGGTATGGCTGAAACGGGTAGGCATACGGCAGTTGGAATGGCTGCTCCTGGGGTGGGTGTATAGGTGGTCCCTGCTGGGTGAAGATGGGTAGTTGTTGTTGCTGTATCATTCGGGAAACAGTTTTTTCAATGATTTGTGAGATTTGTTGTTGGTCTTCAGCCACCATCTGTTTCTTGGGTTTCTCTCCTTTCTGGGCCTCTTTCAATTGTAGTTTCAAAAGTTGTACCTGTAGGGACTGGATTTGTGTTTCAGCCCCTCCCTTACCCTTATTGTATTGGGTAATGTGGTGATGCACATGGGAGTTGAACTGAGCCTGGGGAATTGCCATTAACCCCACAGTGCCCCTGAGATGGGTTGGGGCCGATGGGGCTGCTGTGGTGGTAGGTGGGGCGTCATTATTGTTGGACCTGCCCTCTTTGGTGTCAGTTGGTGCTCCAGTGACCACTCCCATCGTATCAGGTTTCCGGTAAGGGAGAGCTTTTCTAATTTCCTCAATTGCCCATAATCCTATTTTCATCTCAGCCTCTGCCTTCTCCCTCTGCTTTGTCCCTTCTTTTTTTAAATAAGTGACTCTTATTCTTATCAACTTCACATTCTATCCCTTGCTTCACTGCTTCCTCCAATTCTTTCTCCATAATGAGGAGTTGCCCTTTTGATGGGGCGACTCCACTAAGGAAGCCTGCTTGAATCCATCTCAGCCTCACTTCTTCCCAAACTCTTTTAACGGGTTTGTAGTGTAATTTCCCGCCTGCTCTGTCTTTCATTCTCTGATCTAAATATTCGTTGAATTTGTGTTTGGGGACGATAGTCGTGGTCATTTTGTCGTTGAGCTATGTCTGGGTCTATTATTATCTTTGTATACTTTAGCCCGTCACTGATCGAAACCAGCGATGTATTTTTCTTCCTCTAACCTCCCCCAGTCTGGTGTCCGACTCGCGTGGACAAAGGATTTTATTGCCGTGTATTTGATGAATTATTTTCGTTTTCCAACAATATTTCAGCTATCTCTTTTTGAAACAATATACGAATGTATTCATGCGCTCCTGTTATAATTGGAATGACAGTTTTGGGTATTTATAATAAAAAAAATATTATTGCTTTTCGCTAAATTAATTAATTAAATACTTTGGCAAAATATTTCAGAAGTTTCCTTTGGGGACAATATACTAATGAATTCAGGCGCTCCTGATATAATTGGAATGGCAATTATAAGACCTTTAACTCGAGAGATATTATTTATTTTAACTTTCCCGGTTAATTTAAACTTTTTCCGATTAATTAAATACTTTGCCAAAACATTTCAGAAATTTTCCTTTGGGGACAATATACTAGTAATTCACGCGCTTCTATAATAATTTTCAAATGAATTCTATCCCTTAAGGATTTACCAACAGTATAAGAGGGGAAAACCAGGTCAACTCATCAACCGTAAATGGCTGCTTCACCGTGGCACCCAGATTCTGACTCGGCGGTCACCACTAACGGAGCCTGAACTTAGCTTATAGCTAATTAGTAGCAATAGATCTCGTGGAACGCTCAATCACACACATTAATTTGGAGAGTTTCAGGTTTAATACCCTTGCTCCTATTTCAAGCTTAGATTTATCACCGATGCTCCTAGTTGAAAAATGTTTCAACTAGTCCCAGATTACTAATGCGACTTGAACAGATCACATTACATTTCAACCACATTAATTTGGAGAGTTTCAGGTTTAATACCCTTGCTCCTATTTCAAGCTTAGATTTATCACCGATGCTCCTAGTTGAAAAATGTTTCAACTAGTCCCAGATTACTAATGCGACTTGAATCCCAATACGCCAAGCTTAGATTTCTCACCGATGCTCCTAGTGGGGTGCCATTTCCACTAGCCTCAGATTACTAATACGACTTGAACAGGCTACATTACATTTCAAATACATTTGAGTTTCAAGTTTAATACCATTACTCCTAGTTCAAGCTTAGATTTATCACCGATGCTCCTAGTGGGGTGCCATGTCCACTAGTCCCAGATTACTAATTCGACTTGAACAGCATCAAGCTTAGATTTATCCCCGATACTCCTAGTTGAAGAATAATTCAACTAGTTCCAGATTACTAATACGACTTGATTTTATACTTCGCAAATATCTTTACACAATGCCTTAGATTCTAAACAATTCCACATAAATTTAGCAACAATTCACACTCACCTCAGTACTTCTGATCATTGAATTTAGATATTGGCTATAATACAATATGCAGATTTTGATTAAACCGGCTCTGCTTACCTTAATATTTTCGAGCTCTTTGATCAGTTTCCTGGGTGAGTTGAATCGCCGACGTCTCCCTCGAGCGGGTCACCTCTCCTTCTTGAATCTTTCTCCCTCTCGTCTCCTGTCCGATGAATTTTCTATTGGGCCGAATTCAAATATGTTTTAACCATCCTCTCCTACCAAGTCTGTTGATAATTCGTTTTACTTGAGACAGGAGACCAAGTGGAGACATAGGACGAGGTGGATAATTTTATAATAAGGCAGGTTTATTCAAGTGTAAAAATATTATGCAAAGCGTGCAGCACGGCTCTTTCTATCTGATCCGTATGGGGTCGTCAGGAAAAGGGGCGAGTTTCCACAGTTGTACAGTTTTATATATAGACAACAAGCAAAGTAGGTTGATCTGCGAGTCTGGCCTTCCGATTGGTCGATCTGGGTCTTGGGTAGTCCTGTACAGGCCTGGTGTCCACGTTCCATTGGTTCCTGAGGTAGTTCTTTGTCTGGAGCTCCAACCCTGAGTTGTGTGTGTCTGAGTGATTGTCATGGGGGAGGGGAGTTGTGGGAGTCGTGCATGTGTCCAATGAGTCCAGCATATGTCCAATATAAAAGGGAGTGTGTATATTGTGTCAACCATAGCTAATGTTGAGAAGTTGTTAAAACAAGTTACCAATATCTAATACAATTCCTTACACATAACACCTCACATTATTCTACCCCAAAACAATGATACTTGGCTATTTTATCCCTATTAATTGAACTTTTCACTTTCTGAAAAGAGTATATGTTTAAACTCCGGCAGCTTTTAGGGAAGCAATTATGTTGTTGAGTTAAGCAACGGATGAGTAGCCAGCAGTTAAAGCTTACATGTTTCTACTTCGTCGAGGCTCTGTCTGGGTGGAAAGGTATCTTTTGAAACTGCCATGCTTAGATTCATAAGGATGTCTAATATTTAATGATTTGCAAACAGTAACCGTTTAGTTGCAAACGAGACACTTGTAACGGGAGCCTGTAACAGGGATCGGACCAACACGCAGAGTAGCCAGTGCTCAACATGTTTAATAACACGATAAACAGTGAACACGATACAAATAACAAATGTGGTAAACCGATACAGCCCTATCTGGTGCAGCGAAAACACAAAGACAGGAAACAACCACCCACAAACCCCAACACAAAATAAGCCACCTATATATGATTCCCAATCAGAGACAACACAAAACACCTGCCTCTGATTGAGAACCATATTAGGCCAAACATAGAAACAGACAAACTAGACACACAACATAGAATGCCCACCCAGCTCACGTCCTGACCAACACTAAAACAAGCAAAACATACAAGAACTATGGTCAGAACGTGACAACACTCTGGTTTGATATAGGAGAAATATGGTAAGAATACCTATTCCTCTGTCCATTCTTCCCTGAAACTTCTATTTGCATTTTCACCTTTCTTTTGAAACTTTTTCAGTGACATTTTGTCTTGATTGCAAGCTGTTTTACCCCAATCAACGCACAAAGGAAAATAACAAAATAATTTAATAGAGACATTTGAGATTTTATCAGTGTAATCAGATTGAAACTATTAGGATATGTTATTGACATTATATAGCCTAGTAACCAGATGTGTTAAAATCTGTTTAATTTGTAGTTTAATCATGAATGGGACCTCTATTATGTTCTGTTCTACTGACTATTAGCTGAGAAAAAAACTGTCCTTTGGCCAAACCTATTGCCAACCCCTGCATTACACTATTCTAGTTTAGGGGGAAAGGAGGGGGGTGGCAATTTTTTTGTCTTGCCTAGGGCAGCAGAACGTCCAGAGCCGGTCCTGTTAGGCCCATACATTGTTTTAGTACACACATGTTCACACATACGAGGTTCCAAACTGGGAAGAAATCACATCTACTTTAACTCCTGGTCATAACTATACATTATTAACTGTTTGTTGTATAAATATGTATACCCATGTCAGAATCTTATTGAGAGAGTTTGTCTGAAAGTTAGTGTACAGTCTCTGAATGAACCCCCTGGTTTGGGCTTGGCCACACAAGACTGGATTGCACTGATGTAGTCTACATGTCATAAAGCCTGATGAATCAACTTCTCCCCTTCTTTTTCCCAGTGTGTGGGTATCAACTGACCATGATGACATTGAGAAGGTAGCCAAGGCATGGGGAGCTCAGGTTCACCGCAGGAGCCCAGAGGTGTCCAAAGACTCCTCCAGCTCTCTCGACACCATCCAGGAATTTGTCCGATTAAACCCAGGTAGGGGGTGAATGTCAAGTTTATTTCCTTGATTCCTCATGTCCTCTCTCCTTGACTCCTTCTCAAAATGCATTAGAGGAGGAGATCTGAGTGGAGGAGCCTCAAATCTTCTGCTCCAATGTGCTTTGAGAAGGAGCCAAGGAGGGAGGCATGAGGAATCAAGCTAGTTTGGGTAAGGTTCTGGAACGGCATGTATCAAGCATCTCAGAATAGGAATACTGATCTGGGATAAGGTCCCCCCTGTCCATGTAGTCTTCTTTGTTGTGATCTATGAGCTAAATCAGCACTCCAACTCCGAGACACTTGAAACATACGACCTTCAGGGCCGCAGATCCTGCTGCTGTTTTTCCTCCCTGCTTTTTAATCAGAACCTGAGAACACCCGTCTGGGAAACCAGGTGTGTGGTCTGACTCACCACTCTCCAGCCAATCAGTCACAGTTGTGCACCCCTGATCTTGCTCACATGATCACATGATAATGCTCACATGCTGTTTTCTTTTAATTCAATTTCTAATACCATAACCCTAATCCCAACCCTAGGAAAGTGTTGCATATCAATCAATCACATTTCTTTATAAAGCCCCTTTTTACGTCAGCAGAAGTCACAAAGGGCTTATCCAGAAACCCAGCCTAAAACCCATAAGAGTAAGCAATGCAGATGTAGAAGCATGTCTGGTATTAAGAGTTTCAGGTGGTAGATTGTTGATAGCGTGAGAGCGGCTATAGACAACCCATGAATAGGGGGCTATCCAAATGAAGTGGGACCTACTCCATAGATACAGATGTCAACAGTAACCATGTAGATTTATTCATATGTCATATCATATGTGGCTACCTGATTAAATAATGGATAAATCAAATATCTGTTGTGTTGTCCTCCTCCAGAGGTGGATGTGATCTGTCACATCCAGGCCACGTCTCCCTGCCTGCACCCCTTCCACCTGAAGGAGGCCCTGGAGATGATCACCAAGCAGGGCTTCACGTCCGTCTTCTCCGTGGTCCGACAACACCACTTCCGCTGGCAGGAGGTGAAGAAAGGAGGTACGGGACAGACGTGTGTTATGTTTAGGACCTTACACTTATTATCAGTTAACTGGAGAGGTTCCAACTTAATGTACAGGTCTGTCAGGAGTCAGTCCCTTCACTTGTCCTTTATACCGCTGCACAAGTTTCCTAAGCATGACTAAGCAGACACAGATACAAGGAATGAGTATCAGGGTGGGAGAGTGAGGGAGGCTATTATCTTGTATCTAGTTCCTCTTCTGCTTGACTCACACCCTGTGAACAAACCATAAGCACATCGCAACTTAATAACACAAAACAACAATTCTCATTGTCTGACAGTTTACAGAACATGCCAACCTTGAGAAAGAACACAGTGTTTACAGCTTATAACATTTTCCACTACACTGTGCCTGAGGAAAAACTGTCCCTCACTTTATCAGTAGGGTCAGGAGTTTGTCCTGACCATGTGACCAGAGCCAGGAAAAACTCTAGTGCCCTAGATATTTAGTGTTTGAAAACAGCTACACATCATATCTTGATGTAAGATGCTAATGCTCAATGATAAATGTGTTTATAAGAGCATCTGCTAAATGACTAACTAATGCTCAATGATAAATGTGTTTATAAGAGTATCTGCTAAATGACTAACATGTACAGTTGAAGTCAGAAGTTTACATACACTTAGGTTGGAGTCATTAAAACTTGTTTTTCATCCACTCCACAAATTTCTTGTTAACAAACTATAGTTTTGATAAGTCGGTTAGGACATCTACTTTGTGCATGACACAAGTAATTTTTCCAACAATTGTTTACAGACAGATTATTTCACTTATAATTCACACTATCACAATTCCAGTGGGTCAGAAGTTTACATACAATAAGTTGACTGTGCCTTTAAACAGCTTGGAAAACAGAAAATGATGTCATGGCTTTAGAAGCTTCTGATAGGCTAATTTACATCATTTGAGTCAATTGGAGGTGTACCTGTGGATGTATTTCAAAGCCTACCTTCAAACTCAGTACCTCTTTGCTTGACATTATGGGAAAATCTAAGAAATCAGCCATGACCTCAGAAAAGAAATTGTAGACCTCCACAAGTCTGGTTCATCCTTGGGAGAAATTTCCAAATGTTCATCTGGTACCACGTTCATCTGTGCAAACAATAGTACGCAAGTATAAACACCATGGGACCACGCAGCCGTCATACCGCTCAGGATGGAGACGCGTTCTGTCTCCTAGAGATTAATGTACTATGGTGCGAAAAGTACAAATCAATCCCAAAACAACAGCAAAGGACCTTGTGAAGATGCTGGGGGAAACAGGTACAAAGTATCTATTTTCACAGTTAAACGAGTCCTATATTGACATAACCTGAAAGGCCGCTCAGCAAGGAAGAGGCCACTGCTCCAAAACCACCATAAAAAAGCCAGACTATGGTTTGCAACTGCACATGGGGACAAAGCTATTTTTTTTTGGAGAAATGTCGTCTGGTCTGATGAAACAAAAATAGAACTGTTTGGCCATAATGACCATCGTTATGTTTGGAGGAAAAAGGGGGAGGCTTGCAAGCCAAAGAACACCATCCCAACCGTGAAGCACGGGGGTGGCAGCATCATGTTGTGGGGGTGCTTTGCTGCACGAGGGACTGGTGCACTTCACAAAATAGATGGCATCATGAGGTAGGAAAATGATGTGGATATATTGAAGCAACATCTCAAGACATGAGTCAGGAAGTTAAAGCTTGGTCGTAAATGGGTCTTCCAAATGGACAATGACCCCAAGCATACTTCCAAAGTTGTGGCAAAATGGCTTAAGGACAACAAAGTCAAGGTATTGGAGTGGCCATCACAAAGCCCTGACCTCAATCCCATAGAAAATTTGTGGGCAGAACTGAAAAAGCTTGTGCGAGCAAGGAGGCCTACAAACCTGACTCAGTTACACCAGCTCTGTCAGGAGGAATGGGCCAAAATTCACCCAACTTATTGTGGGAAGCTTCTGGAAGGCTACCCGAAACGTTTGACCCAAGTTAAACAATTTAAAGGCAATGCTGCCAGATACTAATTGAGTGTATGTAAACTTCTGACCCACTGGGAATGTGATGAAAGAAATTAAAGCTGGAATAAATAATTATCTCTACTATTATTCTGACATTTCACATTCTTAAAAGAAAGTGGTGATCCTAACTGACTTAAGACAGGGAATTTTTACTTGGATTAAATATCAGGAATTGTGAAAAACTGCATTTAAATGTATTTGGCTAAGGTGTATGTAAACTTCCGACTTCAACTGTAAATATAGTACCTTTCACAAGCACATTACATGGAAGTAACTCCATCCACCACTAATCACTGTGTATCACAATAGAGAGATGAGGGGTGTTCAGACAAATGAGTTATTCTCCTGACCAGGAAGTAGTCTGGTTTCTAGTTATAACCAAAACATTGACTATGTGTTCTCTCTCCTGTTCAGGTAGTGTAGCCACCCAGTCTCTGAACTTAGACCCTTCTAACAGGCCCCGGAGACAGGACTGGGATGGAGAGCTGTGTGAGAACGGATCTTTCTACATTTATACCAGAGCGACGATAGAGAGAGGCCTGCAGGTAACTGGCACTATACCCCATCAGGGACCTTTCACAAAGCGTCTCAGGATAGGAGTGCTGGTCTAGGATCAGTTTTCCCTTTTCAATCATTATGAATACGTCTATATGGACAGGGGGGACCTGATCGTAGATCAGCAGCCCTACTCTGAGATGCTTTATGAATACAGGCCCTGATGTGTATGTCTGTTGCTGGTGGTGAACCCTATTCCCCTCAGGGGATCAATAACGTTTATTCATTCAGTGGACGTGAGCCTGACTAGAAACAACATACACACTGAGAGATGGACTGATCTGTGATACTACTAGATATTCTATTGTTAACTGGTGTTTTGAATGCTAATAGAAATGCCCTTTGTGTTGTTGTCTTTCTCAGGGGGGGAGGTGGGCTTACTATGAGATGCTGCCAGAGTACAGTGTGGATATTGATGTGGATATCGACTGGCCCGTGGCAGAACAGAGAGTACTGAGGTAGTCTGAAATCTCTGACTTAGAATTTCAAGTTCACTCTCTGTTCAAGTCATTCACTCCGAACCACCTCTGTCTCTCTCTCTGTCTCCTCTCTCTCTGTCTCCTCTGTCTCTCTCTCTCTGTCTCTCTCTCTCTGAAAGTGTTTATTTGAATGCACTTTAAATATAATTTGATTTAGTGGTAAAGCAACACAATGAACATTGCTGTAACACAGAGGAGTGGTTGTCCAAATGTATTTCCCTGTGTGTGTTGTTCCTCTCCAGGTTTGGTTACTTTGGCCTGGACAAGCCTGAGGTGTATTTCCCTGTGTGTGTTGTTCCTCTCCAGGTTTGGTTACTTTGGTCTGGACAAGCCTGAGGTGTATTTCCCTGTGTGTGTTGTTCCTCTCCAGGTTTGGTTACTTTGGCCTGGACAAGCCTGAGGTGTATTTCCCTGTGTGTGTTGTTCCTCTCCAGGTTTGGTTACTTTGGTCTGGACAAGCCTGAGGTGTATTTCCCTGTGTGTGTTGTTCCTCTCCAGGTTTGGTTACTTTGGCCTGGACAAGCCTGAGGTGTATTTCCCTGTGTGTGTTGTTCCTCTCCAGGTTTGGTTACTTTGGTCTGGACAAGCCTGAGGTGTATTTCCCTGTGTGTGTTGTTCCTCTCCAGGTTTGGTTACTTTGGCCTGGACAAGCCTGAGGTGGTGCGTCTGCTGCTGTGTAATGTCTCCGGCTGTCTGACTGACGGCCGCGTCCTCATCTCTGTCTCTGGAGAGGAGATGGTCTCAGTCAACACCAGAGATACTATGGGTATCCGCATGCTGCAGAGAGAGGGGGTGGAGGTACAGATACTGTACATATAGAACCTATAGAACACACACACACTGACACACACTGCAGAGAGAGGGAGTAGAGATACAAATATAATGTGATGAATACTGGTGATTCATTTATTGTGTTTTAAAAGATCAAACAGTGAAAGACAGGTGTTACTTTATTTTTTACAATGACTGCTACCACAAATTAATGTATTGTCTATGTTGTAATGTCTATGTTGTATTGTCTATGTTGTAATGTCTATGTTGTAATGTCTATGTTGTAATGTCTATGTTGTAATGTCTATGTTGTAATGTCTATGTTGTAATGTCTATGTTGTAATATGAATTTCCAGGTGAACAAAAAGGAGAGCAGTCATTTGTAAAGTCAATCAAAGTCAATCAACAATCTGGTTTATTACAAGTTGCAACAGGAAGACAGACACCTCCAGTCCATAAGCAGAGAAAATGTATCTTGGGAGACAGACCCTTTATATCCTAATCAGACAGCACCAAATGTTCTGTAAACACCAGCCTCTTGGAGACAGACCTTTTATATCCTAATCAGACAGCACCAAATGTTCTGTAAACACCAGCCTCTTGGAGACAGACCCTTTATATCCTAATCAGACAACACCAAATGTTCTGTAAACACCAGCCTCTTGGAGACAGACCTTTTATATCCTAATCAGACAGCACCAAATGTTCTGTAAACACCAGCCTCTTGGAGACAGACCCTTTATATCCTAATCAGACAGCACCAAATGTTCTGTAAACACCAGCCTCTTGGAGACAGACCCTTTATATCCTAATCAGACAGCACCAAATGTTCTGTAAACACCAGCCTCTTGGAGACAGACCCTTTATATCCTAATCAGACAACACCAAATGTTCTGTAAACACCAGCCCAGAGGCTTGTAGGAAGACAAAACAAAAGGCAGTGACTTGTCCAGCTGCTACAGAATCAACTGAGTTCACACAATGTCAGTACAATACAACAGTGAATAATCAGTGTCCTCAGACCTGGTACCTCCAGTCTGGTGTCAATCACTATCAACAGATAAGAGAATAATCTGTAGCATTCACTATCAAGTCTAGTGACCATCAATCTGCACCTTGAATGTCACAAACAGAACACTGGGAATGATTTGTATTACAGAACTCTAAATACTGTATGTTAAACATTGTGTTAATCACTCTGACCTGAATATGGACTGATATTTCCTCATTACACTCAGTCTGTACAATACATAGAACAGAGCTTCCATACAAAACAGAGCTTCCATACAAAACAGAGCTTTCATACAAAACAGAGCTTCCATACAAAACAGAGCTTCCATACAAAACAGAGCTTCCATACAAAACAGAGCTTCCATACAAAACAGAGCTTCCATACAAAACAGAGCTTCCATACAAAACAGAGCTTCCATACTAAACAGAGCTTTCATACAAAACAGAGCTTCCATACAAAACAGAGCTTCCATACTAAACAGAGCTTACATACAAAACAGAGCTTCCATACTAAACAGAGCTTCCATACAAAACAGAGCTTTCATACAAAACAGAGCTTCCATACAAAACAGAGCTTCCATACTAAACAGAGCTTCCATACAAAACAGAGCTTCCATACAAAACAGAGCTTTCATACAAAACAGAGCTTCCATACAAAACAGAGCTTCCATACTAAACAGAGCTTACATACAAAAGAGAGCTTCTATAAAAAAAGAGAGCTTCCATACAAAACAGAGCTTACATACAAAAGAGAGCTTCTATAAAAAAAGAGAGCTTCCATACAAAACAAAGCTCACATAGAAAACACAGAGCATAAACATTTGTTTTATTCTGTCTCCTCCAGGTGATCCTGATCTCGTCCAGTGAGGACCTTCTGACCAAGGCCCTGGCTGACAATCTGTCCCAGAGGACAGGCTGCGAGGTCAGACAGCTGGGCAAGGACATCCAGTGTGAAGTCAAAGCCATGATGGACGACAAGGATCTGGACTGGAAGGAGGTCGCCTATATGGGTAAACTCACTGTTCTTTTAATTCAACAATTTACTACTACTACTACTACTACTACTACTACTACTACTACTACTACTGCTGCTGCTACTACTGCTGCTACTACTGCTACAAATGCTACAACCGCTACTACTACAAATAGTACTACTATTACTAATTCATTTTAGTTTTATAGTACAGTTTGTAATATAGTGGAATCTCAAGGTTCTTAACATTCTATTTTGAGTAATACTTGTGCGTTCATGTCAATCAAAGCGTGTTAAGGTATTTATGTAATGGTAGTCCTCCTCCTCTTCAACCGAAAAGGAGGAGTAGTGATTCGACCAAGGCGCAGCGGGTTGTGAATACATAATTTTAATTAACAAGACGGAAAAAACACAAAACGAAATACACTTGAATGATTAACAAAATAACAAAACGGAATAGACAGACCTGGACATGGAACTTACATAAAACACGAAGAACGCACGAACAGGGAAAATAGACTACACAAAATGACGATGTACAAAAACAAACCGAACAGTCCCGTATGGTGCGACAAACACTGACACAGGAGACAACCACCCATAACAAACACAGTGAAACAACCTACCTAAATATGACTCTCAATTAGAGGAACGCCAAACACCTGCCTCTAATTAAGAGCCATACCAGGCAACCCTTAAACCAACATAGAAACAGAAAACATAGAATCCCCACCCAAACTCACGTCCTGACCAACTAACACATACAACAAACTAACAGAAATAGGTCAGGAACGTGACAATTTATTTGGAGCCCTTCTGAGATGTAAATCAAATCAAATTTTATTTTGTCACATGCGTCGAATACAACAGGTGTAACCTTACAGTGAAATTATGACATACAAGCCCTTAACCAACTATGCAGTTATAATAAATACAAATAAGAATAAGAAATAAAAGTAACAAATAATTAAAGAACAGCAGTAAAATAACAATAGCGAGGCTATATACAGGGGGTACCGGTACAGAGTCAATGTGCGTGGGAACAGGTTAGTCGAGGTAATATGTACATGTAGGTAGAGTTATTAAAGTGACTATGCATAGATAATATCAGAGAGTAGCAGCAGTGTAAAAGAGAGGGAGGGGGGGGGGAGGGGGCAATGCAAATAGTCTGGGTAGGCATTTGATTAGATGTTCAGGAGTCTTATGGCTTGGGGTAGAAGCTGTTTAGAAGCTTCTTGGACCTAGACTTGGCGCTCCGGTACCACTTGCCGTGCGGTAGCAGAGAGAACAGTCTATGACTTGGGTAACTGGAGTCATTGACAATTTTTTGGCCTTTCCTCTTTCCTCTAGTATATAGGTCCTGGATGGCAGGAAGCTTGGTCCCATTTATGTACTGGGCCATACGCACTACCCTCTGTAGTACCCTACGTTCAGATGCCGAGCAGTTGCCATACTAGGCGGTGATGCAACTGGTCACGATGCTCTCGATGGTGCAGCTGTAGAACTTTTTGAGGATCTGGGGACCCATGCTAAATCTTTTCAGTCTGCTGAGGGGGAAAAGGTGTTGTCGTGCCCTCTTCACGACTGTCTTGGTGTGTTTGGACCATGATAGTTAGTTGGTGATGTAGACACCAATGAACTTTAAACTCTCGACCCGCTCCACTACAGCCCCGTCGATGTTAATGGGGGCCTGTTTGGCCGCCTTTTCCTGTAGTCCACGATCAGCTCATGCTTAGAATACTTCCATAACCACCTTATGGACACTTAAAAAGATTTAAAATTAAATTAAAACGAATCTCACACCTCCATTTCATCCCTCCATCTCTCCCTTCTACAGGTAATGATGCACCAGATGTTGACTGTCTGAACCTGGCTGGGCTGAGTGCAGTACCCCGGGACGCTCCAGTGGTGGCGATCAATGCTGCTAAATACTCCTGCCACAGTGCTGCAGGCCTGGGGGCTGTGAGGGAGTTTTCTGAACACATCCTGCTGCTCAAGAAGAAGGCCAAGTCTCAGATGGAACAGGACCGCATCCACAGAAATACATTCTAAATGCTAGAATGTGTTCTAAAGTCACAGAGATCCATTCTAAACTCTAGAATGTGTTCTAAAGTCACAGAGATCCATTCTAAACTCTAGAATGTGTTCTAAAGTCACAGAGATCCATTCTAAACTCTAGAATGTGTTCTAAAGTCACAAAGATCCATTCTAAACTCTAGAATGTGTTCTAAAGTCACAGAGATCCATTCTAAACTCTAGAATGTGTTCTAAAGTCACAAAGATCCATTCTAAACTCTAGAATGTGTTCTAAAGTCACAAAGATCCATTCTAAACTCTAGAATGTGTTCTAAAGTCAGAGAACCATTCTAAACTCTAGAATGTGTTCTAAAGCAGGCATGGGCAAACGTTTTGGCTTGAGGGCCAAACAGATTTTTGGGGGGATTGATTTGTTTGTCGAAATCCTTTTCTTAAAATCAGTTATTTTAAAATATATAGGTCCATTATAATTTCTATCTAGTTTTTGACATTCATGACCTGGAGTGTTTTCTTACACAGAATAATAATTTCCTGCCAAGAAACATTCTCATTCTAAACTTCACATGTAAACTGGAAGAGTTGCATTCTCAATTGCATACTCCTCGCATCCACTCTCCTTCTCTTCCCTCTGACCTTCTCCAATGGTTTTTGAGAAGGAGACAAGGAGAGAGGACTTGAGGAATATGCAATTGAGAACATCCCCTTGTCATTCATTGTCATGTAAAAAAAGGAGTTGACAAGAAAGCAGTAACAGACTGACACTCAGGATATTGCATTCTAATCTGCATTCTATCAATCAGACAAACACTCTGCCTAATGTTCTGTCCAGGCATGAGTTCAAAGTGACAATAAATCTTATTATCATCTCTCTACTTTCTCTGGGGTTCTAGAAAGAAGTATATTTACTCACTTTCATGCACTTGCCTCAGGCTGAAATAGTTTTTACAGGTTGTCAGGTCAGTGTAGTTTGGGTTTTATATCACTACATGTTGTGTTGACAAATACAGTATGTACTTTTTAAATTGTCTTTGTTTTAATTAAATGAAGTATATACACTGAGTGTTCAAAACATTATGAACACCTGCTCTCTCTGACATACCGTCGTGGCCAAAAGTTCTGAGAATGACACAAATATACATTTTCACAAACTTTGCTGCTTCAGTGTCTTTGGATATTTTTGTCAGATATTACTATGGAATACTGAAGTATAATTACAAGCATTTCATAAGTGTCAAAGGCTTTTATTGACAATTACATGAAGCTGATGCAAAGAGTCAATATTTGCAGTGTTGGCCCTTCTTTTTCAAGACCTCTGCAATCCGCCCTGGCATGCTGTCAATTAACTTCTGGGCCACATCCTGACTGATGGCAGCCCATTCTTGCATATTCAATGCTTGGAGTTTGTCAGAATTTGTGGGTTTTTGTTTGTCCACCCACCTCTTGAGGATTGACCACAAGTTCTCAATGGGATTAAGGTCTGGGGAGTTTCCTAGCCATGGACCCAAAATATCAATGTTTTGTTCCCCAAGCCACCTAGTTATCACTTTTGCCTTATGGCAAGGTGTTCCATCATGCTGGAAAAGGCATTGTTCACCAAACTGTTCCTGGATGGTTGGGAGAAGTTGCTCTCGGAGGATGTGTTGGTACCATTCTTTATTCATGGCTGTGTTCTTAGGCAAGATTGTGAGTGAGCTCACTCTCTTGGCTGAGAAGCAACCCCACACATGAATGGTCTCAGGATGCTTTACTGTTGGCATGACACAGGACTGATGGTAGCGTTCACCTTGTCTTTTCCGGACAAGCTTTTTTCCGGATGCCCCAAACAATCGGAAAGGGGATTCATCAGAGAAAATGACTTTACCCCAGTCCTCAACAGTCCAATCCCTGTACCGTTTGCAGAATATCAGTCTGTCCCTGATGTATTTCCTGGAGAGAAGTGGCTTCTTTGCTCCCCTTCTTGACACCAGGCCATCCTCCAAAAGTATTCTCCTTACTGTGCGTGCAGATGCACTCACACCTGCCTGCTGCCATTCCTGAGCAAGCTCTGTACTGGTGGTGCCCCGATCCCGCCGCTGAATCAACTTTAGGAGACGGTCCTGGCGCTTGCTGGACTTTCTTGGGCACCCTGAAGCCTTCTTCACAACAATTGAACCGCTCTCCTTGAAGTTCTTAATGATCAGATAAATGGTTGATTTAGGTGCAATCTTACTGGCAGCAATATCCTTGCCTGTGAAGCTCTTTTTGTGTAAAGAAATGATGACGTCACGTGTTTCTTTCCATGTAACCATGGTTGACAGGAAGAACAATGATTCCAAACACCACCCTCCTTTTGAAGCTTCCAGTCTGTTATTCAAACTCAATCAGCATGACACAGTGATCTCCAGCCTTGTCCTCGTCAACACTCACACCTGTGTTAAAGAGGGAAGCACTGACATGTCAGCTGGTACTTTTGTGGCAGGGATGAAAATCAGTGTAAAGTTTTTGGGGGATTCAGTTCATTTGCATTGCAAAGAGGGACTTTGCAATTAATTGCAATTCGTCTGATCAATCTTCATAACATTCTGGAGTATATGCAAATTGACATCATACAAACTGAGGCAGCAGACTTTGTGAAAATGTATATTTGTGTCATTCTCAAAACTTTTGGCCACGACTGTAGACTGACCAGCTGAAAGCTATGGTCCCTTATTGATGTCACTTGTTAAATCCATCAGTGTAGATGAAGGGAAGAGAACAGGTTCAAAAGTTTTTAAGCCTTGAGACATGGATTGTGTGTGTGTGTGCCTTTCAGAGGGTGAATGGGTAAGATCAAATATTTAAGTGCCCTTGAACAGGCTCTGGTAGTAGCTGCCAGAAGTACCGGTTGGTACTAAGAACTGCAACGCTGCTGGGTTTTTCACACTCAACCGTTTCCTGTGTGGTACAAGAATGGTCCATGAACACAACTGTGGGAAGCATTGGAGTCAAAATGGGCCAGCATCCCTGTAGAACGCCTTTGACTCCTTGTAGAGTCCATGTCCTGATGAATTGATGGTACAGGGGGGGGGGGGGGGTAACATCTCTATATTATGAAGG
The DNA here is from genome assembly GCF_029448725.1 of Salvelinus fontinalis. Classification (NCBI taxonomy): domain Eukaryota; kingdom Metazoa; phylum Chordata; class Actinopteri; order Salmoniformes; family Salmonidae; genus Salvelinus; species Salvelinus fontinalis. Next base: position 5,465,012 of record NC_074703.1, on the reverse strand, counting down.
TGTTATTAATGTTTTATATACTCAGTGTCTATGTGTATATATATATGAGGCCTTTAATCAGATTTTGATTGTTTTTTAATGTATGTTCTTTATATGTCTTAGTAGGACATTGGTTTCAGTTGCTTTGACATTCTTGTTGGTTTTATTGTTTACTATTGTACTGTATTTTCCTGCAGTTTGTTTGTTAGATGTTATATGATGTTCTCATAAATTGAAGAAAACTAGATAAATATATTGTGTCATGGAGTCATTATCTAATGGGACAGTTGACATACACCTTTTTACCACCAGAGGGTAGCCTAACGTCTCAGTTGAAGGAAACCCATTGGACAGCCTAACGTCTCAGTTGAAGGAAACCCACTGGACAGCCTAACGTCTCAGTTGAAGGAAACCCATTGGACAGCCTAACATCTCAGTTGAAGGAAACCCACTGGACAGCCTAACGTCTCAGTTGAAGGAAACCCATTGGACAGCCTAACATCTCAGTTGAAGGAAACCCATTGGACAGCCTAACACCTCAGTTGAAGGAAACCTATTGGACAGCCTAACATCTCAGTTGAAGGAAACCCATTGGACAGCCTAACGTCTCAGTTGAAGGAAACCCATTGGACAGCCTAACATCTCAGTTGAAGGAAACCCATTAGACAGCCTAACACCTCAGTTGAAGGAAACCCATTGGACAGCCTAACTTCTCAGTTGAAGGAAACCCACTGGACAGGCTAACTTCTCAGTTGAAGGAAACCTATTGGACAGCCTAACACCTCAGTTGAAGGAAACCCATTGGACAGCCTAATGCCTCAGTTGAAGGAAACCCACTGGACAGGCTAACTTCTCAGTTGAAGGAAACCTATTGGACAGCCTAACACCTCAGTTGAAGGAAACCCATTGGACAGCCTAATGCCTCAGTTGAAGGAAACCCATTGGACAGCCTAACGTCTCAGTTGAAGGAAACCCACTGGACAGCCTAACGTCTCAGTTGAAGGAAACCCATTGGACAGCCTAACACCTCAGTTGAAGGAAACCCATTGGACAGCCTAACACCTCAGTTGAAGGAAACCCATTGGACAGCCTAACTTTTCAGTTGAAGGAAACCCACTGGACAGCCTAACTTCTCAGCTGAAGGAAACCTATTGGACAGCCTAACGTCTCAGTTGAACGAAACCCACTGGACAGCCTAACCTCTCAGTTGAAGGAAACCCATTGGACAGCCTAACGTCTCAGTTGAAGGAAACCCATTGGACAGCCTAACACCTCAGTTGAAGGAAACCCATTAGACAGCCTAACACCTCAGTTGAAGGAAACCCATTGGACAGCCTAACCTCTCAGTTGAAGGAAACCCATTGGACAGCCTAACGTCTCAGTTGAAGGAAACCCATTGGACAGCCTAACACCTCAGTTGAAGGAAACCCATTAGACAGCCTAACACCTCAGTTGAAGGAAACCCATTGGACAGCCTAACGTCTCAGTTGAAGGAAACCCACTGGACAGGCTAACGTCTCAGTTGAAGGAAACCCATTGGACAGCCTAACGTCTCAGTTGAAGGAAACCTATTGGACAGCCTAACGTCTCAGTTGAAGGAACCCCACTGGACAGCCTAACGTCTCAGTTGAAGGAAACCTATTGGACAGCCTAACGTCTCAGTTGAAGGAAACCCACTGGACAGCCTAACGTCTCAGTTGAAGGAAACCTATTGGACAGCCTAACATCTCAGTTGAAGGAAACCCACTGGACAGCCTAACATCTCAGTTGAAGGAAACCCACTGGACAGCCTAAAGTCTCAGTTGAAGGAAACCCATTGGACAGCCTAACGTCTCAGTTGAAGGAAACCCACTGGACAGCCTAACATCTCAGTTGAAGGAAACCCACTGGACAGCCTAACATCTCAGTTGAAGGAAACCCACTGGACAGCCTAACATCTCAGTTGAAGGAAACCCACTGGACAGCCTAAAGTCTCAGTTGAAGGAAACCCATTGGACAGCCTAACGTCTCAGTTGAAGGAAACCCACTGGACAGCCTAACGTCTCAGTTGAAGGAAACCCATTGGACAGCCTAATGCCTCAGTTGAAGGAAACCCATTGGACAGCCTAACGTCTCAGTTGAAGGAAACCCATTGGACAGCCTAACGTCTCAGTTGAAGGAAACCCATTGGACAGCCTAATACCTCAGTTGAAGGAAACCCACTGGACAGCCTAACGCCTCAGTTGAAGGAAACCCATTGGACAGCCTAACGCCTCAGTTAACCTTTACCCACAACATTCCGCTGAAAAGGCAGCGCGCAAAATTCTAAAATATTTTTTTGAAATTTCTAACTTTCACACATTAACAAGTCCAATAAAGCAAATGAAAGATAAACATCTTGTTAATTTACCCATGGTGTCCGATTTAAAAAATGATTTACAGTGAAAGCACAACATATGATTATGTTAGGTCAGAGCCAAGTCACAAACACACACAGACATTTTTTCAGACAACGATAGGAGATATAGAAATATAGATAAAATTAATCACTAACCTTTGATTATCTTCATCAGATTACAGTCATAGGACATCATGTTATACATGTATTGTGTGTTTTGCTCGATAATGTGCATATATATATATAAAAATCTCAGTTTACATTGTCACGTTACGTGCAGTAATGTTTTGTTTCCAAAACATCCAGTGATTTTGCAGAAATACTCATAATAAACATTGATAAAAGATGCAAGTGTTATTCACAGAATTAAAGATAAACTTATCCTCTATGCAACCACTGTGTCAGATTTCAAAAAAACTTTACGGAAAAAGAATAATCTGAGAACGGCACTCAGAACCCAAAATAGCCAAAGAAATAACCGCCATTTTGGTGTCAACAGAAGCTACAAAAACATAAATATTCACTTACCTTCGAATAACTTCATCAGAAGGCACTCCCAGGAATCCCAGTTCGACAATAAATGACTGATTTGTTCCATAAAGCCCATCATTTAGCCACTTGTTGTTAGCATGTTCAGCCCAGTAATCCATCTTCATGACGCACGAGCAATCCCTCCAGACAAAAACTCAAAAAGTTCCGTTACAGGTCGTAGAAACAAGTCAAAAGATGTATTCAATCCATATTTAGGATGTTTTTAACATTAATCATCAATAAGGTTCCAACCGGAGAATTTCATTGTCTGAAGAAAAGCATTGGAACAAGAGCATACTCTCTCGTGACCGTGCATAATGAGACCGAGGCTTTCTGCAGACCACTCAGTAAAATAGTTCTTATGAGCCCCTCCTTTATAGTAGAATCCTACAACCAGTATCTAAAGACGGTGACATCTAGTGGAAGCCCTAGGAAGTGTATGCACATCCATAACTAACAGGGAAATCAATTGGCACTGTTTTGAAAATCGAGTTCTCACTTCCTGTTTGGATTTCTTCTCAGGTTTTTGTCTGCCAAATGAGTTCTGTTATACTCACAGACATAATTCAAACAGTTTTAGAAACTTCAGAGTGTTTTCTATCCAATAGTAATAATAATAAGCATGTATTACCATCTGGGACCTAGTAGGAGGAAGTTCAGTTTGGGCACGCAATTCATCCAAAGTGAAAATGCTGCCCCCTATCCCAAACAGGTTTAAAGGACAGACAGGGATTTCAATTGTATACTCCTCGCTTCCTCTCCCCTTCTTACCAAAACCCATTGGATGAGAAAGCCAGAAATCCCACCCCCTCTAACCTTCTCCTCCAATGGGTTTTGAGAAGGAGTATGCAATTGAGATCTTCCCAGGGATGACAAATTGCCCCTGGTCATTAGTGAGTTTAAGTCAGAACTGGTATAAATAAATATGCACAGTATGGGCCCATGGGGCTCTGGATAAAAGTAGTGCACTATGTAGGGAATAAGGTGCCTTTTGGGCTCCCGAGTGGCGCAGTGGTCCAAGACACTGCATCTTAGTGGGAGAGGTGTACCTGATTCAAATCCAGGCTGCATCATATCTGGCCATGATTGGCGAGTCCCATAGGGCGGCGCACAATTGACCGGGGTAGGCAGTCATTGTAAATAAGAATTTGTTCTTGACTGACTTGCTTCGTTAAATGAAAAAAAGTATTAATCTTATGAATGCACTGGTAATTGTCCAGGAACTGACAGTAGAGGGCGGTAGAGAGAACAAAGTAAAGTTAGACTGAGGAGGAGAAAGGCGAGAGGGAGAGAGACAGGTTAGGACACAACTTTACCCACACTCTGAGAAGAACTCAGTCGTACATGAGAGAGAGAGCTGAGTCATACATGATAGAGAGCTGAGTCATACATGATAGAGAGAGCTGAGTCATACATGATAGAGAGAGCTGAGTCATACATGAGAGCTGAGTCATACATGAGAGAGCTGAGTCATACATGATAGAGAGAGCTGAGTCATTCATGATAGAGAGCTGAGTCATACATGAGAGAGAGAGCTGAGTCATACATGATAGAGAGCTGAGTCAGACATGATAGAGAGCTGAGTCATACATGATAGAGAGCTGAGTCATAAATGCTAGAGAAAGCTGAGTCATACATGCTAGAGAGAGTCGAGTCATACATGATAGAGAGAGCTGAGTCATACATGATAGAGAGCTGAGTCATACATGAGAGAGAGAGCTGAGTCATACATGAGAGAGAGATGAGTCACATGGTAAAGAGAGATGAGTCACATGGTAGAGAGAGAGGAGTCACATGATAGCGAGAACTGAGTCACATGATAGAGAGAGCTGAGTCATACATGATAGAGAGAGCTGAGTCATACATGATAGAGAGAGCTGAGTCATACATGGTAGAGAGAGATGAGTCACATGATAGAGAGAGGTGAGTCACATGATAGAGAGAACTGAGTCGATGATAGAGAGAGCTGAGTCATACATAATAGAGAGAGCTGAGTCACATGATAGCGAGAGCTGAGTCAGACATGATAGAGAGAGCTGAGTCACACATGATAGAGAGAGCTGAGCCACACATGATAGAGAGAGCTGAGCCATACATGATAGAGAGAGATAGGTCATACATGACAGAGAGAGCTGGGTCAGACATAATAAAGAGAGCTGAGTCACATGATAGAGAGAGCTGAGTTACACATGAAAGAAAGAGCTGAGCCATACATGATAGAGAGAGCTGGGTCATACATGACAGAGAGAGCTGGGTCATACATGACAGAGAGAGCTGGGTCATACATGACAGAGAGAGCTGGGTCAGACATGATAGAGAGAGCTGAGTCAGACATGATAGAGAGAGCTGAGTCAGACATGACAGAGAGAGCTGGGTCAGACATAGTAAAGAGAGCTGAGTCACATGATAGAGAGAGCTGAGTTACACATGATAGAAAGAGCTGAGCCATACATGATAGAGAGAGCTGGGTCAGATATGATAGAGAGAGCTGAGTCAGACATGATAGAGAGAGCTGCGTCATACATGATAGAGAGAGCTGAGTCATACATGACAGAGAGAGCTGGGTCAGATATGACAGAGAGAGCTGAGTCAGACATGATAGAGAGAGCTGAGTCAGACATGATAGAGCTGAGTCATACATGATAGAGAGAGCTGAGTCAGACATGATAGAGAGAGCTGAGTCAGACATGATAGAGAGAGCTGAGTCAGATATGATAGAGAGAGCTGAGTCATACATGACAGAGAGAGCTGGGTCATACATGATAGAGAGAGCTGCGTCACACATGATAGAGCTGAGTCCGACATGATAGAGAGAGCTGAGTCATACATGGGAGAGAGGGCTGTGTCACATGATAGAGAGAGCTGGGTCATACATGACAGAGAGAGCTGGGTCATACATGATAGGGAGCTGGGTCATACATGATAGAGAGAGCTGCGTCATACATGATAGAGCTGAGTCCGCCATAATAGAGAGAGCTGAGTCACATGATAGCGAGAGCTGAGTCAGACATGATAGAGAGAGCTGAGTCACACATGATAGAGAGAGCTGAGCCATACATGATAGACAGAGCTGGGTCATACATGACAGAGAGAGCTGGGTCAGACATAATAGAGAGAGCTGAGTCAGACATGATAGAGAGAGCTGAGTCAGACATGATAGAGAGAGCTGAGTCAGACATGATAGAGAGAGCTGCGTCATACATGATAGAGCTGAGTCCGACATGATAGATAGAGCTGAGTCATACATGGTAGAGAGGGCTGTGTCACATGATAGAGAGAGCTGGGTCATACATGATAGAGAGAGCTGGGTCATACATGACAGAGAGAGCTGAATCAGACATGATAAAGAGCTGGGTTATACATGATAGAGCTGAGTCCGACATGATAGAGAGAGCTGAGTCATACATGCTAGAGAGGGATGAGTCACATGATAGAGAGAGCTGAGTCACACATGATAGAGAGAGCTGAGCCATACATGAGAGAGAGAGTTGGGTCATACATGACAGAGAGAGCTGAGTCAGATATGATAGAGAGAGCTGAGTCAGACATGATAGAGAGAGCTGAGTCAGACATGATAGAGAGCTGGGTCATACATGATAGAGAGCTGAGTCAGACATGATCGAGTGAGCTGAGTCAGACATGATAGAGAGAGCTGTGTCATACATGATAGAGAGAGCTGAGTCACATGATAGAGAGAGCTTAGTCCTACATGATAGAGAGAGTTGGTGATACATGGCAGAGAGAGCTGGGTCATACATGATAGAGAGAGCTGAGTCAGACATGATAGAGAGCTAGGTCATACTTGATAGAGAGAGCTGAGTCAGACATGATCGAGAGAGCTGAGTCAGACATGATCGAGAGAGCTGGGTCATACATGATAGAGAGAGCTGGGTCAGACATGATAGAGAGAGCTGAGTCACATGATAGAGAGAGCTGAGTCCTACATGATAGAGAGAGTTGTTCATACATGATAGAGAGCTGGGTCAGACATGATAGAGAAAGCTGGGTCATACAACCGCAGGGCTCTCCAGAGGGTGGTGCGGTCTGCACAACGCATCACCGGGTTCAAACTACCTTCCCTCCAGGACACCTACAACACCCGGTGTCACAGGAAGGCAAAAAAGATAATCAAGGACAAAAACCACCCGAGCCACTGCCTGTTCACCCCGCTTCCATCCAGAAGGCGAGGTCAGTACAGGTGCATCAAAGCTGGGACAGAAAGATTGAAATTCAGCTTCAATCTCAAGGCCATCAGATTGTTAAACAGCCACCACTAGCACAGAGAGGCGGCTGCCTACCTCTTCTTTATGATGCCTGTGATGTTTGCTGTTCTAATGCAATGTACTTGTTATTGTATCTTGTAGTATTATTTTGTATTTTATGTCTTCAGGGGGCTATTGGAAATGAAACCCTGGTCTCAATTGGGCTTCCCTGAATAATAAAAGTGAATAAAATAAACATAAGAGAAAGGAACAAGGGCGGATGAACAATTTGTTATGCATAAAGAAGAATTGTGTTTTTGGTTAATGATTCATTTGTACATGTCACGTTCCTGACCTATTTCTGTTAGTTTGTTGTATGTGTTAGTTGGTCAGGACGTGAGTTTGGGTGGGCATTCTATGTTTTCTGTTTCTATGTTGGTTTAGGGGTTGCCTGGTATGGCTCTTAATTAGAGGCAGGTGTTTGGCGTTCCTCTAATTGAGAGTCATATTTAGGTAGGTTGTTTCACTGTGTTCGTTGTGGGTGGTTGTCTCCTGTGTCAGTGTTTGTCGCACCATATGGGACTGTTCGGTTTGTTTGTTCATCGTCATTTATGTGTAGGCTATTTTCCCTGTTCGTGCGTTCTCGTGTTTTATTGTAAGTTCGTATGTCCAGGTTTGTCTACTCCGTTTTGTTATGTTGTTAATTAGTCAAGTGTATTTAGTTTTCGTGTTTTTCCGTCTTTACTTTAATAAATATCATGTCTTCACAATCCGCTGCATTTTGGTTCAATCCCTGCTCCTCCTCTTCGGATGAAGAGGAGGAGGACAACCGTTACAGTACAAGACCTTACTTTGCTTACTAAGTTCATAGTAGAATATAGATTTTATGTATGTACAGTATGTCATAGTTTAGTGTGAACCCCTTTTTCTCCACCCAACACAGGATTTAATATTCTTCAGCACACAACCCCAACACAGAAGACCAGGAATGGTAAGTATGCTTAGGGCTGCTATGGTCAGTGGTACCCCAAAGTACCCAATTGTCATACTTGAGTAAAAGTAAAAATACCTTTAACAGAAAATGACTCAAGTAAAAGTGAAAGTCACCCAGTAAAATACTACTTGAGTAAAAGTATTTGATTTGAAATATACTTAAGTATCAATAGTAAAACTATAAATAATTTCAATTTCCTTATATTAAGCAAACCAGACGGCACCATTTTTTTTTTTTTTTTTTAATTTATGGATAGCCAGGGGCACACTCCAACACTCAGACACAATTTACAAACGAAGCATGTGTGTTTAGTGAGTCCGCTAGATCAGAAGCAATAGGGATGATGAGGGATGTTCTCTTGATAAGTGTGTGAATTGGACCATTTCCTGTCCGGTTTACCATTCGAAATGCAACAAGTACTTTTGGGTGCCAGGGAAACTATATGGAGTAAAAAATACATTATTTTTCTGGGAAATGTAGTGAAGTAATAGTTGTAAAAGTACAGATTAAAAAAAGAAAGATATATATATATATATATATATATATATATATATAAACGGAATGTAGTGGAATACTTCAAATACATTTTTGTTAAGTCATTTACACCACTCGACTTGCAAGGAACACCTCAATTACCTCAACCGGTGACCCCACACATTGACTCTGTACCGGTACCCCATGTATGTAAAACTAAATTGTTGGTTAAGGGCTTGTAAATCAGCATTTCACTGTAAGGTCTAAACATGTAGTATTCGGCGCATGTGACAAATACAATTTGATTTGTCACACATGAAAACAACATGTTGTGAACCTGGTGTGACATTATTGAAACTGTGCCGACACCTAGTGGACATCAAGAGAAACTACACCACATACACACACACACACACACACACACACACACACACACACACACACACACTATAACCTTAAAACAGATGGGATGCTTTACATACGTTGCTCTTTTTTATTAGACACTAATATATATGTCAAATAAACAGAGGTTCGAAAGTCGGAATGTAAAGCACAAACGACTGGAAAGTTCTTCAAAAGCAGTTGTAGTGAATCAAGCATCTTGGGGTTACCTGAAATAAGTCAAAGCATATATTTGAAATGTTCTAATTTATTTGATATTTATTTAACTAGGCAAGTTGAACTCAACAACATCGACACAGACACAAGTTACCTGCTATATTTGGGAAACAGGATTAACACAAAGAGAACTTGGCAAAATACAATGTATGTTTCTGTAGTACGAGTAGGCCGGTATATACAGTATCATCGGTAACAATTGTGTACAAGCCACCTAGCTAATACAATACTGGGGCTAACGGTCATTAGTTACATTTCAACCATAGGGATTCCCTAATTGAGGCGCAACACAGTTAACCGGCTAATGCAGGAACACCGGAAATAATAACTAAACCAACGAACGAGGAACGTTGGAGGCTACCAGAATGAAGAGACATTTTTCCGAATAAACGTGGAGAGTGAAAAACGTAATTACATAGCTCACTCCCTACACGGTATCTCATTCTACCGCTATACGACTTTGTATGCGTTGTTTGTTGGTAACCTTGATATTTACGAAGTTTTTGGAACGGATTTCAGTTGGAGCGTTCCACAAATTATACCCTGAACCTTTATTTTTTTCCGGTCTGGGATAATTACAAAAAAATATAATATTCAGAAAATTGTCCATATATCCTTTACATCACTCGTTTTGTCCGACAACTTGGACAAATTCACGAACAGCGCTCTGACCGATGTTGATGCGTAGCTACTTTTATGTAGCTGGCTACATTCTTTCAATGATAAACATTAGAAATATGATGCATTGTTGCAAATAATACAGCCTTTTTCATTGTAGGCTAAGCTCATTACATATGTGGCTGGTAGCCAAATTGTTTTGCTCCTCTGTTGTCATCTGATGAAAATGAAACAATTTTCTACCAAATGTGTTGGACTAATGTGAAGAAAAACGCCCCTGATCACGCTACAAAAAAACGCTGTTGACTTTCAATATAAAACGCAGGTGAAATGGTTCAAACGAATACATTTGTATTGTCTGCGTTTTGAAAATATATATTTCTGAACTCTTTTAAGAGCCAATTCATGCTTTATCTGAAAAATGTGGTCGAAGGCCCCAAAAGGATGGTGTGAGGCATTTGTGGAGCCTCTGGGGGCACGCAGAGGCCAAATTGGGCGCCTTACCACAGTGCCGTGCGCCTCTCAAATTATGTGACAATGCTGAGGTCTCCTTATAGCTCCGCATTGACATGATTTGTTGACGGTAGGTGGCCGCGGGAGGTCCGGTATAAACACAAATTCACTTCCTTGACAACTTCTAACAGCTCTGTGCTGCTCGGCGAAGTGTAAGAAGTATGAATGCCCTGACTTCTGCAGAGCCCCTATCACCATAAATGCTGCACGGCCCTGGGAGAATACTTGTCATGGCCTCAGCTTTTATACAATCATTGGTTCATGGTTGCAGCTTTAATTATCATTTGATGATGTTGTGCATTTAAGGTATATTTATTGAGATTATGTCAAGTGTTTTATGAACAATAATAATTATACCACCCCAACTCAGTGGCCTTGTGGTTAGTCTCCCTGCAGAGATTGGCATTACTTACACCATAGGTTATGTTAGAGATGCTCTTCTGTTACCTCTGGAACACGATCCGTTATTCTGTCATGGATGCAACTTTATGATACTTGGGAATAATAAGGACTTTTCATGGTAATAACTATATTAAATACTAAGTTTTAAGTGAGAATAGCCGTTGGTCTGAACCCAAAAAGAAAGGAAATTCACGAACACCACAATGCCTACCAAAGTTTTCCAGCAGTTTCCAGCACACAGCTACTACAGTAGCTATGTTGGTCAATTGTACTTCTCAAACAGCCTAATTTATACTCTTAGAGGTAATTTGTACCACATACAAGTTAAAATATTAGATATTGGATTCTTCACACACAACACTAATTTAATTCCACTACCTTATCAAGCTATGTTCAATTACATGAAAGCAAGCTTTGCTTTTATACTTACAGATCACCATGCATGATTGAGCAAGCTGTTTTGTCTTGTAGTAATGTGGTGCCTGCCTGTATTTCCTTAAACTTTTTTTTAGCAATACATGTCATTGAGAAATAAATATACACTGAGTAAACAAAACATTAGGAACACCTTCCTAATTTTGAGTTCAATCAAATTTCAATCAAATGTATTTATAAAGCCCTTCTTACATCAGCTGATGTCACAATGTGCTGTACAGAAACTGAAGGGTTAAAGTTGATTTTGGGGGTCTTCTAAAGACCCCCACCATTGATTATGTTGTTATTAATTTGCTTACGTGCCATTGTACTTATGCTCAATGTATATCTGAATTTTGAGGCTTCTGTCTGTGTCTAGCTCTCTGCCAAAATCCGTAGACCGGCGTCTGTGAGAAAAGGGACTGTGGGTGAATGCGAGACACAGAGAGGCAGCGTCTGTTTTGCTCTGAAACAATGGCAGATTTGCATACCGCTGAGACAGGTTCTCAGAAACCTTGTGTTAAGAATAACTTGTTCTTTTAGCTGCACATGCAGGTTTTGACATAGGAGATTCTCGGGTATATAAGATCCTGTCTTTCTTTTGTTCGGGGCAGAACTCAGGAGAGACATCAGTTGTATGTTTATATGTTTGATCTTTAACTTCTGTCTACAGCTGTATTTTAATTAAAATTGTTATGATTTATAAGGGCACATTTTGAGTATTCCTTATTTGTTAAGTAAATAACGGAGCCCAGAAAAGTGGAACCAACAAAACCCAGCCTAAAACCCCAAACAGCAAGCAATTCAGGTGTAGAAGCACAGTGGATAGGAAAAACTCCCTAGAAACCCCGGAACCTAGGAAGAAACCTAGAGAGGAACCAGGCTATGAGGGGTGGCCAGTTCTCTTCTGGCTGTGCCAGGTGGAGATTATAACAGAACATGGCCAAGATGTTCAAATGTTCATAGACGACCAGCAGGGTCAGATAATAATAATCACAGTGGTTGTAGAGGGTGCAGCAGGTCAGCACCTCAGGAGTAAATGTCAGTTGGCTTTTCATAGCCGATCATTCAGAGTATCTCTACCGCACCTGCTGTCTCTAGAGTTGAAAACAGCAGGTCTGGGACAAGGTAGCACATCCGGTGAACAGGTCAGGGTTCCATAGCCACAGGCAGAACAGTTGAAACTGGAGCAGCAGCATGACCAGGTGGACAGGAGACAGCAAGGAGTCATCAGGCCAGGTAGTCCTGAGACATGGTCCTAGGGCTCAGGTCGAGTGAGCGAGAGAGAGAGAGAGACTTAAATTCACACCGGATATAACAGACTGACCCTAGCCCCCCCAACACAAACTATTGCAGCATAAATACTGGAGGCTGAGACAGGAGGGGTCGGGTGACACTGTGGCCCCGTCTGACGAGGGCAAAACAGGCAGGATATAACCCCACCCATTTTGCCAAAACACAGCCCCTTCACCACTAGAGGGATAACTTCAACCACCAACTTACCATCCTGAGACAAGGCTGAGTATAGCCCACAAAGATCTCCCCCACGGCGGCACAAACCCGAGGGGGGGTGTGACACCAACCCGGACAGGAAGATCACGTCAGTGACTCAACCCACTCAAGTGACGAACCCCTCCTAGGGACGGCATGGAAGAGCACCAGTAAGCCAGTGACTCAGCCCCCGTAATAAGGTTTGAGACAGAGAATCCCAGTGGAGAGAGGGGAATCGGCCAGGCAGAGACAGCAAGGGCGGTTCATTGCTCCAGTGCTGTTCACCTTCACCCTCCTGGGCCAGACTACACTCAATCATAGGACCTACTGAAGAGATGAGTCTTCAATAAAGACTTAAAGGTCAAGACCGAGTCTGCGTCTCTCACACGGATAGGCAGACCATTTGTCACGTCCTGACCATAGTGCTTATGTGTTTTGCTTGTTTTAGTGTTGGTCAGGACGTGAGCTGGGTGGGAATTCTATGTTGTGTGTCTAGTTCGTCTGTTTCTGTGTTCAGCCTAATATGGTTCTCAATCAGAGACAGCTGTCAATCGTTGTCCCTGATTGAGAATCATATATAGGTGGCTTGTTTTGTGTTGGGATTTTGTGGGTGGTTGTTTCCTGTGTCAGTGTTTGTGCCACACGGGACTGTGACGGTTAGTACGTTTGTTGTTCTGTATTTTGTCTAGTTTTCTTGTTATTAAATCATGGAAACCACGCTGTACATTGGTCCTCCGATCCGTCTCGCCTCTCCTCGTCCGATGAGGAGGACGACTTAGACTGCCGTTACACCATTACATAAAACTTTAGCTCTATAGAAGAAAGCCCTGCCTCCAGCTGTTTGCTTAGAATTCTAGGGACAGTAAAGCCTGCATCTTGTGACCGTAGCGCACGTGTAGGTATGTACGGCAGATCCAAATCGGAAAGATAGGTAGGAGCACAAGCCCATGTAATGCTTTGTAGGTTAGCAGTACAACCTTGAAATCAGGCCTAGCCTTAACAGGAAGCCAGTGTAGTGAGGCTAGCACCGGTGTAATATAATCAATTTTTTGGTTCTAGTCAAGATTCGAGCAGCTGTGTTTAGCACTAACTGAAGTTTATTTAGTGCTTTATCCGGTTAGCCGGAAAGTAGAGCATTGCAGTAGTCTAATCTAGAAGCGACAAAAGCATGGATTATTTTTTCTGCATCATTTTTGGACAGAAGTTTATGATTTTTGCAATGTTATGTAGATGGAAAAAAGCTGTCCTTGAAATGTTTGTCAAAAGAGAGATCAGGGTCCAGAGTAACGCAGAGGTCCTTCAAGATTAATTGTCAGATTCAACAGATGATCTCTTTGCTTCTTGGGACCTAGAACTAGCATCTCTGTTTTGTCTGAGTTTAAAGTTTGGACCATGATATTATCCTGATGAAACTGAAATTCATGGGTCTAAATTATGTAGCAGTGAATTGGTTTAGGTCTTATCTGACCAACAGAACACAATTATGTATTGCTGGTGATGTTCTGTCAGAGGCCAAAGAAATATCCTGTGGAGTACCGCAGGGATAAATTTTAAGGCCTCTCTTATATACATTAATGATATGCCAGGTACAGTAAAGTGCAAACTCTTGCTTTATGCTGATGATTCAGTCATCCTGGTATCAGGGAAGGATACAGTTTACTTCGAGGAGAACCTAAGCAAGGAATTGCATTTTGCTAGAGATTGGTTATCTGAGAACAAATTGTCACCACATTTGGGAAAAACTGAATCGATTTTGTTTGGAACAAAACACATTGCTTTGGGCTGACAAGATAACGGTAAACTGTCCAGGCAAAGAGATTGAATCTAAAACAAGTGTATCTTATCTTGGTGTGTCCCCAGATCAATCCCTTTCTGGAGACCTGATTGCTGCTAAATTTCTTTCTATAATGGCAAACAAATGAAATGTTTATATCGTTATACTAGATATTTTAACATTAAGTTAAGCTGCTTGTCTCAACCTTGATTGTGTCATGTTGATTATGCTGCTCTGCTTGGTATAGTGGGCTATCAAAAAAGCTGAAAAAGATAATGCAGGTCATGCAAGATGTTACCAGGTATTTGCTGAATGTCCCCCCCTAGGATACATATAGGGGTACAGGAGTTCTGGGAGGTGGGCTTGTTGCCTTTGGAGGAGTCCAGAGTTGACCAACTTAAACTCCATCATATGTTTGACATCTTTAAATGATCGTGCCCAAGGTTACATGAAAAACCACATTGATATGGTCTATAACCAACAGTCACAATACCAGAGCTAGTGTTATGTCTTGTAAAATCCCAAGAGTAAACAGTACCGCAAGGAGCACATTTTTCCATACAGGCATTTTTCTATGGAAAAGCCTTTCCTTGGAGATCAAGCAAATGAATAGCTTTAAAATGCAAAGTTTTTCATTTGGACAAGGTTGTCTAAGCAACGCTTAGAACGTATGCACCACACAGAACGCACTGCATCCTCCTCTGCAACGCAATGCTGCAAGGCAAACGCAGCGTTCCATTGGAAATGAATGTACTTCTGGTGTATCGAAACGCAAAGACGCAGTCGGTGTGTTCAAAGCGTAAGGGAAATCACTCCACTGCCCCTTGTGCCCCTACTGCTGGTCAGATGTATTTATTTGAAGGATCGGTATGATGTGCAATTAATAGATTATTTTAACGTGAAATTAATATGGTTGAATTTTAAGGTTAGGGAGAAATGCAGTGAATAATGCCACTTTTTAGGATGTCAATATAAATAAATGTATACATGGTGGTTTGTAATTTTGTCTTGTCTTTTAATCATTACATGTGTTATTGTTTTTTTCATTGAGGACCAAGCATTTTAATGAATACTTTCAAGTGAAATCCTCTAGGTCCACATTGTGCATTTTGTTGTATATGTCTGTTGCCAAAATAAAAAAAGAATAATTAAAAAACAGGATTCATGTTTTGGAATATTTTTATTCTGTACAGGCTTCCTTCTTTTCAATTAGGTTAGTATTGTGGAGTAACTACAAAGTTCTCTCCAATCACAGCCATTAAACTCTAACTTTTTAAAAGTAACCACTGGCCTCATCGTGAAATTCCTGAGCGGTTTCCTTCCTCTCCGGCAACTGAATTAGGAAGGTCACCTGTATCTTTGTAGTGACTGGGTGTATTGATACACTATCCAAAGTGTAATTAATAACTTCCTCATGCTTAAAGGAATATTCAATGTCTGCTTTAAAAAAATATTTTTTACCCATATATCAATAGGTGCTCTTCTTTTCAAGGCATTGGAAACCTCCCTGGTCTTTGTGGATCTGTGTTTGTAATTCACCTCTTAACTGAGGGACCTTACAGATAATTGTATGTATGGGGTACAGAGCTGAGAGTCATTCAAAATCAAGTTAAACACAATCATTACACAGAGTCCATGCAACTTATCGTGACTTTTTAAGCACATTTTTACTCCTTAATTTATTTAGACTTGCCATAACAAAGGGATTGAATATTTATTGACTGAAGACATTTCAGTTTTTCTTTTTTAATTAAATCTTAAACATTTTGAAAAACATCATTCCATTTTGACGTTATGGGGTATTATGTGTATGCCAGTGACAAAAAACACACACAGTTTTGTACATTTTAAATTCCGTCTGTAACACAACAACATGTTGGGGGTGTGAATACTTTATGAAGGCACACAAGCATAACAAATAAAACACATTCTTTAGTAAATAGGTCCTCAATCAGCAGTCTGAATTGTCCTCGAAGGGCTCTCCAACCCTGTTCCTGGAGAGTCACCATCCTGTAAGTTTTCATTTCAGACGGATTACTAGGACGCGTACTCAGAGCATGCATTGACCAACTGGCAAGTGTTTTCACTGGCATTTTCAACCTCTTCCTGACCCAGTATATAATACCGACATGTTTCAAGCAGACCTATGGCAAAGTCCCTGTCCCCAAGTATGCCAAAGTAACCTGCCCAAATGAGATCCGATCGGTAGCACTCACGTCTGTAGCCATGAAGTGCTTTGAAAAGCTGGTCGTGGCTAACATCAACACCATCACAGATGATGATCAACCACATCAACACCATCATCCCCTTCTACACCTGGACAAAAGGAACACCTACTTGAGAATGCTGTTCATCACTAAGCTAAGGACTCGAGAACTGAAAACCCCCCTTTACAATTGGATCATGGACTTCCAGCCAGGCCCCCCCAGGTGGTATGGGTAGGCAACAACACATCTGCTACAGTGACCCTCAACACAGGGCCCCCTCAGGGGTGCATGCTTAGTCCACTCCTCTACTCCCTGTTCACCCATGACTGCGTGGCCACGCACGACTCCAACACCATCATTAAGTTTGCCGACACAACGGTGATAGGCTTGATCACCGCCAACAATGAGACAGCCTATAGAGAGGAGATCAGAGATCTCTCCCTCAATGTGAGCAAGACAAAGGAGCTGATCATGGACTACAGGAAAAGGAGGGCCAAGCACACCCCCATTCATATCAGCGGGGCTGTAGTGGAGCAGGTCGAGAGCTTCAAGTTCCATGGTGTCCACATCACTAAGAAATTATTATGGTCCAATCGCACCAAGACAGTCATGAAGAGGGCACGACAATGCTCATTCCCCCCTGAGGAGACTGAAAAGATTTGTCATGGGTCCTCAGATCCTCAAAAAGTTCTACAGCTGAACAATCGAGAGCATCCTGACTGGTTGCATCATTGCTTGGTATGGCAACTGCTCGGCATCCAACCGCAAGGCGTTACATGATGGTGCCGACAGTCCTTAGGAAACTATGCAGCCATTTTTATTTACTTATCACAAGCATTTCACTACACTCGCATTAACATCTGGTTACCATGTGTATGTGACCAATAAAAGTTGCTTTGATTTGATGGTAGTGCGTATTGCCCAGTACACCACTGGGGCCGAGCTTCCGGGACCTCTATACCAGGCAGTGTCAGAGGAAGGCCCTACAAATTGTCAATGTCTCCAGCCACCGAAGTCATACAGTTCTCTCTGCTACCGCACGGCAAGGGATAACAGAGCGCCAAGTCTAGGATCAAAAGACTTCTTTACAGCTTCTACCCCCAAGCCATAAGACTGCTGAACAGTTAATCAAATGGCTACCCAGACTATTTGGATTGACCCCCCCGTAAAAAAAATTGCGCTGACTCGATGTACACTCATTGGACTCTAACCGCACACCCACACACACACTACACACACACACACACCCACACACACACTACACACACACACACACACACACACACACACACACACACACATGCATATTGACGCCACACACACATACATTCACATTCCCTCACACTCCTCACTTATGCTGCTGCTTCTCTCTGTCTATCTATGCATAGTTACTTTACCCCTACCTATATGTACATATTACCTAAATTTCCTACACTAAACTGTACTCTTATACATTTTATTTTTTTATTTTTTTATTTCACCTTTATTTAACCAGGTAGGCTAGTTGAGAACAAGTTCTCATTTGCAACTGCGACCTGGCCAAGATAAAGCATAGCAATTCGACACATACAACAACACAGAGTTACATATGGAATAAACAGAACATACAGTCAATAATACAGTCAAACAAAAGTCTATATACAGTTAAAAAACAAGGCAGGAGGTGGCAAGCCATGCTATCTCTGTGGGAAACCAGGTCACCAAGCAGAGGAGTGTTGGTGAAAAGATTTAGACCGCAGAAGTTGTGGAAAAAAGGGCCACATCAAACGTGCATGTAAAAACAAATAGAGACAATCAAACAAATGTACTGAACAAAGGAAAAGCGACTTCAGGCAGTACAAAAAGTAAGTGCATAAAATGGAGCACATAGAGGATGAACAAAGTGATACCCTGTCCAAAGGGGAAGAATCTTTGTATGTTTTGTCCATTTCAGACAATGGACACGGATACTGGGTGACACCGCTACTGGCTGGAAACGCTGTACGGATGCAAGTGGACACTGGAGCAGCCATATCTTCGCTGTCTGAGACTGTATACAAGGAGAAACTACATCACCGCACACTACAGCCCACAAAGAGGACACTGAAAACATACACAGGTGAGATTGTTCCAGTGAGAGGAAGCGTGATTGTTACAGTGGAGCTCAACAAACAGAAGGTAAAGCTACCACTCTACATTGTGAAAGGCAACCATCCAGCATTGCTAGGAGGCACATGGCTGGAAAATATCAAACTGAACTGGCAGGAAATTCACATGGTTACAAAAGAGGACACAAACCTACGAAGGATATTGAGGAAACACGCGGATGTGTTCAAAGGAGAACTTGGAAGTATGAAGGACATAACAGTTAAACTGACCGGGAAACCAGACAGCAAGCCAAAATGCTTCAAAGCTAGAACTGTCCCATACGCCATAAAACCAAAAGTTGAAATTGAAATAAACAGACTAGTGGAGAGTGGAGTATTGGATTCAGCGAATGTTAGTGAATGGGCTACACCTGTTGTTCCAGTCATAAAAAAATATGGATCACTCAGACTCTGTGGTGATTTCAAAGTCACCATTAACCTCTAACGCCTACCAAACCCGGATCCGGGAGCCCCCCCATCACAAAAGCTGACTAGCATAGCCTAGCCTAAAGCCACAGGGATATCATATAATAAAATGTTCATGAAATCACAAGTCCAAGACACCAAATGAAAGATACACATCTTGTGAATAAAGCCTTCATTTCTGATTTTTAAAATGTTTTACAGGGAAGACAAAATATGTACATCTATTAGCTAACCACGTTAGCAAAAGACACCACTTCCATACTCCACCATTTTCTTACTGCATCAGTAGCTATCACAAATTCGACCAAATAAAGATATAAATAGCCACTAACCAAGAAACAACCTCATCAGATGAGTCTGATAACATATTTATTGTATAGCATAGGTTTTGTTAGAAAAATGTGCATATTTCAGGTATAAATCATAGTTTACCATTGCAGCCCCCATCACAACTCTCACTAAAATGACTAGAATAACTACAGAGACCATCGTGTATTAGCTAATTACTCATCATAAAACATTTCTTAAAAATACACAGCGTGCAGCAGATGAAAGACACAGTTCTTGTGAATCAAGACAATATTTCAGATTTTCTAAGTGTTTTACAGCGAAAACACAATATAGCGTTATATTAGCTTAGCACAATAGCGAACATTACAACAGCATTGATTCAAGGCAAAAAATAGCTATAACGTATAAACCACCAAAATATATTAATTTTTTCACTAACCTTCTCAGAATTCTTCAGATGACAGTCCTGTAACATCATATTACACAATGCATATAGAGTTTGTTCGGAAATGTGCATATTTAGCGGCACAAATTGTGCTTATACAATGAGAAAAGTAGCCAAGAGCTCGAGCAATCTGTCCGGCGCCATCTTGGAAAGCCACCTACTCTTATCGAAAACTATTCATAAACTTGACAAAAAAAATACAGGTTGGACAGCCATTGAAATACAAATTAGTTCTTAATGCAATCGCTGAATTACATTTTTAAAATGAACCTTACTGCGCAATACAGGCTGCGATAACACAATGCTACACTGCAAGCAATGGCGTTTCATGCATTTGACATTTTTCAACAGAACAATGAATTATCAGCATAAATAGTTCTTACTTTTCGATGAACTCTCATCAGAATCTTGGGAAAAGTGTCCTTTGTCAAAAATAATCGTTGATAGGTTGGAGAACGTCCTCTTCAGAGTTGCAATTAGCAGTAAACATTAGCACGAAAGAGAGAGATACCCACATTCCTACAGCGCCAAGGAAATAAATACCCGAAAATCGCAATATACTGACATAAACTGATATAATTCGGTTCAAAATAACAACATTAAGATGTCTTCAACACCTATATCGAATAAAAACACTGCCGGAAATGTCTGAGATCTATAACCGATGGTTCCAAAAGAACGTCCCCAGGTCCTCAATGCGCCCGAGCGAAGGTGAAAAGAATCAGCCACCTCGTTCCCAATCAATTTATAAACTTTGGGAACTACGTAGAGACGCCATTTCAAGACTCCCTATTCGCTAACAACCAGGGGAAGGCATATGCAGTGCATCTCAACCAATAAAAGACAGTCAGAGTTATCCACAGGTCTGGGAACAGCAAGCAGATTTCAGCATTTTCAAATCCTCATAGGAGAATTGCTCTAAGTCCAGGTCTGTTTCACTTACAGACATAATTCAAACGATTTTAGAAACTAGAGAGTGTTTTCAATCTAATAGTAATAATAATATGCATATTGTACGAGCAAGAATTGAGTACGAGGCAGTTTAATTTGGAAACGAATTTGTACTATGTCGAAATGGCACCCCCCTAGTGGCAAGACGTTTTAACCCAGTCTTGACTGCTGAAAAATATCCACTACTCCTCATTGACGACCTCTTTTCTGGTTTAGCTGGAGGACAACAATTCAGTAAGATAGGCCTGACATCTATCTACAGATGCATGTGGACCAAGAGTCACAAGAACTGTTGACCATGGTGACTCACAAAGGACTGTACAGGTACTGGAGGCTTCCTTTAGGAATCACCTCAGCTCCGGCCTTGTTTCAGAGAGCTATGGACCAGATACTGAGCGGGCTCACTGAGGTCCAATGTTACCTCGATGATCTACTCATCACCGGCAAAGACAAGCAGGAGCACCTGAGAAACCTGAACGCTATATTACAGAGACTGGAGGAGTAGGGTCTGAGGGTCCGGAAGGACAAATGCAAGTTTTTCCGGCCCTCTGTTGAGTACCTTGGCCAAGTCCTCGACAGTTTGGGGCTCCACAAGGCGCCATCGAAGGTGAAGGCCATTGTGGAAGCTCCATCCCCACAGAACATGAGTCAGCTGAGATCATTCTTAGGACTACTGACATACTACGCAAAGTTTGTGCCAAACATAGCTAACATGTTAAAGCCACTGCATTAACTTTTGAACAAAACCAAATAGTGGAAGTGGACAGACAGATGTGAGGAGGCCTTCAAGAAAGTGAAAACAGCCTTAGCTCAGTCCGAGGCCCTAACCCACTTCAACCCCAACTTGCCATTACAGTTGGCATGTGATGCATCGCCTTATGGCGTTGGTGCGGTTGTCTCACACATCATGCCATCAGTTGAAGAAAGGCCAATTGCTTTCACGTGACGGACCTTAAGTAAAGCCGAGAGCAATTATGCACAGATAGAGCGTGAAGCATTCGCCATTGTGTTTAGGGTTAAGTTTCTGTTTGGCCGACGATTCACAGTGCTGACGGACCATAGACCCCCCACCTCCATCTTTGGTCCCCACACCGGCATTCCGTCGCTTGCAGCCAGCCGCATGCAGCGATGGGCATTATTGTTATCTGCTCACCAGTACGATATCAAGTACAGAAGGTTTGAGCAGCACTGCAATGCAGACGGCCTCTCAAGGCTTCCCTTACCTGTCACACACACTGAGCACTCCCAGGCTGAATTCTTCTACTTCAAGGAAGTGACGAACACCCCAGTTACATCTGTCCAAGTGAAAAAGTTCACCCACACTGATCCAGTGATGTCTGAGGTCGTGGACATTGCCACTCGTGGAAAAGGAGGAGAGCTGTCGGACAGCCTACAACCTTACCTAGTGAGGAGAAACGAGCTCACAGTTCAATTTGGATGCTTGCCATGGGGTTTTCGAGTCATCATACCGCCGCCACTGAGAAGGCAGGTGCTTGAAGAACTCCATTCAGGGCACTGTGGCATGGTGCGAATGAAGGAGATTGCACACAGATACTTTTGGTGGCCAGGTTTGGACGCAGCTATCGAAGACAAGGTCATGTTCTGCATGTCAAAAGATGAGGAACATGCCACAGCTAGCGCCACTACACCCATGGGACTTCCCAGAGGAGCCTTGGCAGCGAGTCCACATAGACTATGCAGGCCCAATGGGGGATTGTATGTTCTTAGTCGTAGTTGACGCACACAAAAAATAGCAGGAGGTCACAGTGATGAAGAGCACCTCAGCGGAGAGAACCATCGAAGAACTGGGGTCAATCTTCAGTTGCTTCGGATTTCCAACGCAACTCGTTAGTGATAACGGCCCCCAACTGGTGTCTGAAGAGTTCCGGGCATTCATGGAAGCAAATGGAATTCAGCACATCAAGTCAGCGCCGTATCACCCTGCAACGAACGGCCTCGCTGAAAGGTTTATCCAAACGATGAAGCAAGCTTTAAAATCATCACAAGGGAACGGCTCCCTCAATAGGCGTCTAAACACCTTCCTGTTAACCTACAGAAACACTCCCCACGCTACAACCAAAGTGGCACCCGCGCCATGATGAAAAGACAGCTTCGCACGCGACTCGACCCCCTGAGACCTCCAAAGACGAAACAGGTTGTACAGACACAACAGCGAGCACAGGTGGAGAGACGGAGCAAAGCAAAAGACAGAAGCTTCATAGCTGGAGAGAGAGTTCTTGCTCGGAACTACTGCAAAGGTCCAAAGTGGATACCAGCCACAGTGGTTGCACAAACAGGGCCTGTGTCCTACACAGTTCACACACCGGAAAACATAATCTGGCGGAGACACGTGGATCAACTGTTGCCAGGAACCAACCTCAGAGATGACTCTTGTCAAGTGACAAACCAAGATCAGCTACTAGAGACCTACCATGACTACGAGCCATCACCTGAACATCCACTGCAGCAACCTACAAATGTGGAAAGTGTTCCAGACTCACCTGAACCAGCCAGAGTGCCTACTCAGGGTAATGTTGCACACCAGTCTGGGCATACACCATCACCACTCAGACTCCGAGACAATGTGACTGTAGACTCACCTGTACGTCATCATTACCCCTGACAGGTTGACTATTTAGTTCAGACTAACCTCCGACATTGGAGCAGAATACACCCCAGGGTTAAGTCTGGGAGCTGAGGCAGTCTACCCTCTTTCCCTAGTTTAGAAAAGGTTATTCTGAAAAGTTCATTTATTTACATTAAGAGAACTTATGTTAAAAAGAAAACAATATGCAAAACTGTGAATATTTACTTTTTCCTAATGAGTCATTGTGTAACAGTCCTGACCTGTTTTATGTTGTTTTTTATGTGTTTATGGTCAGGGCATGTGTTTTGGGTGGGCAGTCTATGTTATCTGTTTCTATGTTGGTTTTGGTTGCCTGGTATGGCTCTTAATTAGAGGCAGGTGTTTTGCGTTCTCCTCTAATTAAGAGTCATATTTAGGTAGGGTGTTCTCACTATTTGTTTGTGGGTGATTGTCTTCCGTGTCTGTATGTTATTTCGTACCACACGGGACTGTTTCGGTTTATGTAGTCTGTTTCCTATTCGTGCGTTCTTCGTGTCTATGTAAGTTCTCATGTTTAGGTCAGTCTACGTCGTTTGTTATTTTGTATCATTTCAAGTGTAGTTCGTGTTCGTTTTTCGCCTTGTTTAATAAATATGTGTTCAAACTTCACTGCGCCTTGGTTCCCTCAATACTCCTCCTTTTCCGAAGATGGAGAGGAGGAGGATCGCCGTTACAGAATCACCCACCATACCAGAGCCAAGCAGCGGAGTCAACGGAGTAAGGGACAGGAAAAGAAGGAGCAATGGACATGGGACGATGTATTGGACGGAAAGGGTTGCTACACTTGGGAGGAGATCCTGGCTGGTAGGGATTGCCTCCCATGGGAACAGCTGGAGGCACTGAGGAGAGCAGAGGCTACCGGGGAGAGGAACCGGAGCTATGAGGGAACGCGTCTGGCACGGAAGCCCAAAAAGCCCGTAAGTAATTCCCAAAAATTTCTTGGGGGGGGGCTAGGAGGTAGTGGGCCAAGGGCAGGTAGGAGACCTGCGCCCACTTCCCAGGCTTACCGTGGAGAGCGGGAGTACGGGCAGGCGCCGTGTTACGCAGTAGAGCGCACGGTGTCTCCTGTACGAGTGCATAGCCCAGTGCGGGTTATTCCACCTCCCCGCACTGGTAGGGCTAGATTGGGTATTGAGCCAGGTGTCATGAGGCCGGCTCAACGCGTCTGGTCTCCAGTGCGTCTCCTCGGGCCGGCATACATGGCACCTGCCTTACGCATGGTTTCCCCGGTTCGCCTACATAGCCCGGTGCGGGTTATTCCACCTCCCCGCACTGGTCGGGCAACCGGGAGTATTCAACCAGGTAAGGTTGGGCAGGCTAAATGCTCAAGAGTGCCAGTACGCCTCCACGGTCCGGTATTTCCGGCGCCACCTCCCCGCCCCAGCCTAGTACCTACAGTGTCTACACTACGCACTAGGCTACCAGTGCGTATCCTGAGCCCAGTTCCTCCTCCACGCACTCTCTCTGTAGTGCGTGTATCTAGCCCGGTGCCTCCAGTTCCGGCACCACGCACAAAGCCTCCTGTGCGTCTCCAGAGCCCTGAACACACTGTATATTCTCCCCCTACTAATCCTGATGTGCTTGTCCTCAGCCCGGTGTCACCAGTGCCGGTACCTCGCATCAGGTATAGAGTGGGCTTTGAGAATACAGTGTGCCCTGTCCCTGCTCCCCGCACTAGTAGGAAGGTGCTTATCCTTATCCCGGTGCCTCCAGTTCCGGCACCACGCACCAGGTCCACAGTGCGCCGTATCCGGCCAGAGCCATCCGTCTCCCCAGCGCCATCTGAGCCATCCGTCTCCCCAGCGCCATCTGAGCCATCCGTCTCCCCAGCGCCATCTGAGCCATCCGTCTCCCCAGCGCCGTCTGAGCCATCCGTCTGCCAGGAGCCTGCAAAGCCGCCCGTCTGCCATGAGCCTGCAAAGCCGCCCGTCTGCCATGAGCCTGCAAAGCCGCCCGTCTGCCATGAGCCTACAGAGCCATCCGCCAGACAGGAGCCGCTAGAGCCGTCAGCCAGACAGGAGCCGCTAGAGCCGTCAGCCAGACAGGAGCCGCTAGAGCCGTCAGCCAGACAGGAGCCGCTAGAGCCGTCAGCCAGACAGGATCTGCCAGAGCCGCCAACCAGACAGGATCTGCCAGAGCCGCCAACCAGACAGGATCTGCCAGAGCCGCCAGCGAGCCATGAGCAGCCAGAGCCGTCAGAGAGCCATGAGCAGCCAGAGCCGTCAGAGAGCCATGAGCAGCCAGAGCCGTCAGAGAGCCATGAGCAGCCAGAGCCGTCAGCCTGCCATGAGCAGCCAGAGCCGTCAGCCTGCCATGAGCGTCGAGAGCCGTCAGCCTGCCATGAGCGTCGAGAGCCGTCAGCCTGCCATGAGCGTCGAGAGCCGTCAGCCTGCATAGACCTGCCAGAGTATATCAGCCGGGACCTGCCCCTTGTCCCGGTGTTGCCCCTTGTCCCGGTGTTGCCCCTTGTCCCGGTGTTGCCCCTTGTCCCGGTGTTGCCCCTTGTCCCGGCGCTGCCCTTTGTCCCGGTGCTGCCCCTTGCCCCGGTGCTGCCCCTTATCCCGGTGCTGCCCCTTATCCCGGTGCTGCCCCTTGTCCCGGTGCTGCCCCTTGTCCCGGTGCTGCCCATTGTCCCGGTGCTGCCCATTGTCCCGGTGCTGCCCATTGTCCCGGTGCTGCCCATTGTCCCGGTGCTGCCCCTTGTCCCGGTGCTGCCCCTTGTCCCGGTGCTGCCCCTTGTCCCGGTGCTGCCCCTTGTCCCGGTGCTGCCCTTTGTCCCGGTGCTGCCCCTTGTCCCGGTGCTGCCCCTTGTCCCGGTGCTGCCCCTTGTCCCGGTGCTGCCCCTTGTCCCGGTGCTGCCCCTTGTCCCGGTGCTGCCCCTTGTCCCGGTGCTGCCCCTTGTCCCGGTGCTGCCCCTTGTCCCGGTGCTGCCCCTTGTCCCGGTGCTGCCCCTTGTCCCGGTGCTGCCCCTTCTCCTGGTGCTGGCCGTTTATTTAGGGGATGTGAGTTTTAGGGTGGTCATTAGGAGGGGTAGACAGAAGCGTTGGGTGACTATGGTGGTGTGGGGACAGCGTCCAGAGCCGGAGCCACCACCGTGGTCAACTGCCCACCCAGACCCTCCCCTGGACTTTGTGCTGGTGCGCCCGGCGTTCGCACCTTGAGGGGGGGGTTCTGTAACAGTCCTGACCTGTTTTATGTTGTTTTTTATGTGTTTATGGTCAGGGCATGTGTTTTGGGTGGGCAGTCTATGTTATCTGTTTCTATGTTGGTTTTGGTTGCCTGGTATGGCTCTTAATTAGAGGCAGGTGTTTTGCGTTCTCCTCTAATTAAGAGTCATATTTAGGTAGGGTGTTCTCACTATTTGTTTGTGGGTGATTGTCTTCCGTGTCTGTATGTTATTTCGTACCACACGGGACTGTTTCGGTTTATGTAGTCTGTTTCCTATTCGTGCGTTCTTCGTGTCTATGTAAGTTCTCATGTTTAGGTCAGTCTACGTCGTTTGTTATTTTGTATCATTTCAAGTGTAGTTCGTGTTCGTTTTTCGCCTTGTTTAATAAATATGTGTTCAAACTTCGCTGCGCCTTGGTTCCCTCAATACTCCTCCTTTTCCGAAGATGGAGAGGAGGAGGATCGCCGTTACACATTAAAAGTAAAGGGGGAGGAATATGTTGTGTATTGATATTCTAGTTTTGTCCCTTTAGGGCACCTGTAACCCCCTTTGCTTACCTAAGTTGAAATGTTTGGAATGTTCTTCCTGTGAAATGCATTAAACAATGCCCACGTGAATTTCTACTCCCGTCCTGTTCTGATATTAGTTGGATAAGTAATACAGTGTGCTATACAACAGCTATCTAAGGCATATTGGGCAGGGCTGGGGGCTCTACAGTGAAATAAGACAAAGTCACTATCCAGAACAGCAATAGACAAGGCATATTGACATTGGGGAGAGGCATATTGACATTGGGGAGAGGCATGTGTAGCCGAGTGATCATAGGGTTCAATGAGTAGCAATAGACCCCTTTTCGGTAGTCGCTAATACGCTAGGCGAGCTGGAGACATGGCTATTCAGACAGCTAGCGGGCCGGGGCTATAGCAGATGGGCCTCTAGCGACGTTGCAAAGGAAGAGCCTGCTGAAACCACCTTGGACGGTTATGTCGGCAGACCAGTCGTGATGGATTGGCGGGGCTCCGTATCGGCAGTAAAGGGTCCAGGTCAATTGGCAAAAGAGGTATTGTAGCCCAATAATTGGCTGGTGGACCTCTTTGGCTAGCCGGGAGATGGACCTAGCTCGACAACACCTGTCAATTTTTTGGACCTTAAATGAAACTGCCATAAAAATTTATTTATCACAATTTTCTTTAACTATTTTTGGTCTTTAAAGCAGGGACGACAGACAACTTCTATCCTTTTTCCCCCTTCCACTTGCCTCTTCCATTTTTGCAGTAATGCTTCAATTAGTTGGTTTTAATTTTCGGTAGAGCAGACATTTCCATATATTTGTGTTAGCTGCATGTGTTTATAACTTCACCAGTACTATTTATGATATAATTTACAAAGCTTATACATTTACATTTTTTCACAATATTTGTTAAACTGTAATTGCAACCAACTTCCTATGGCTTGTTTAAAAAAGTAACTATATTTTGGAGATTATTTGGTTTTCAAATAACTGAAAGTGAGTGGTTGTAATCTGAATAAAGGGAAAAAGGCCATTCTAGGATGTTAGTCAATAGGACAGTGACAATACCAGTATTGTGATATTTTCTCCATGACAAAAAAGAAAACATGAAACTATTTTAAAATATTGTGTTCAAAATGTATGGGCTAGATATTTGAACTCTGTATGGCAAGCGTGATTGTCTGACTGAACACATTTATGAGGCTGCTTGTACCCACATCTCAAAGCTACAGGAAAGACGGATGTTTAATGTGAGGCTCAGCTATGTTAGGATTTTAGTATTGTAGTATATTCCCAGCTTGTGTCACAATGCTGACCAGGAAACAAGCCACATTATAAAGGGAAATCCGTATCTAGGCTCATACAGAGCTTTTCCTCCCTGGTCTGCTACGCAGATAGTAAGAGCGTCTGCTAAATGACTAAAATGTAAATGTAAAATGTAATAGTGTTTACAGAAAGTCCACGCCCACTAGAGTGTATACGCCATGCCCATAGACCACGCCCAGTATAGTCAATGATTACACCTCTTCCTTTGAAACTGAGTTGTGTGTGACTTTTTATTTGAGCTGTGAGGTGCTGGTGAGACACATAGCTCCGTTGTTCAGCGGTGTGCAACTCCTGCTCCTTAGCTGTGGTGTTGATGGATACTAATACCACAAAGAGAATACCACATACAGGGTTCTCCCAATTCTTTTTTAAACAAGGTGGTGCTACTGAATGCAATGGAAGGGAGGACATTTCCTGCAATCTAAAGCATTGAAATACTCTTGGCGTGTGGTGCCAGGTCTCAAATGATTACAAATAACGTTTTTAAAAATGACAGTGGCGCAGCCAGTCCACAAGGTGGCGAAGCGCCACTCTTACATTCTTTGAGGAGAACCCTGACATAGAAAGATAATACCGACCAGTCATGGCTTCTGTTCGGTTGTTCAGGTCTCAGAGATCCTTCAAGAATTTATCTCTGATCCTACTGAGTGCATCCGTCTCTCTGCTCCTGTGGGCCGCTCTCAGATGCCCGCCGGGCTCTGACAGGAGTCGTCTCCTCGCTCTGGACCTCCTGCCCCTGGACTACGCTGCCGACCTGCCGGCCTGCTCAGCCATCATCCAGGGAGACCTGGAGGGTCTGGAGAGGAAGCAGCTCAGCCTCCTGCTGAAGACTATGAAGAAACAGCAGTTGCTGTCAGAGGCGTTCTACCACAACGTGACTCAGGACTGTCAGAGGTACGTTACAGAAAGAGCGTTCATCACCGTTCCTCTCAGTCAGGAGGAGAAGGAGTTCCCCATCGCCTACTCCATGGTCATCCACGACCAGATTGAGATGTTTGAGCGGCTCCTGCGTGCCGTGTACACTCCTCAGAACGTGTACTGCATCCACATCGACCAGAAGTCATCCGTGGACTTCAGGACGGCAGTGAGGGCTATCGTGTCCTGTCTGCCTAATGTGTTTGTGGCCAGTAAGTTAGAGAGTGTGGTATACGCCTCCTGGTCCAGAGTGCAGGCTGATCTGAACTGTATGGAGGATCTCCTGAAGTCACCTGTCCAGTGGAGGTACCTGATCAACACCTGTGGAACAGACTTCCCCATTAAGACCAACGCTGAGATGGTTCAGGCCCTCAAGCTGCAGAACGGGAGGAACAGCCTGGAGTCAGAGACAGACGACTATAAAAACAGCAGATGGCAGTTTCACCACAAAATCACCAGCAACATGGTGGTCAAGACGAACGAAGAGCCCTCCTCCAATCAGCACCCCCATGTTCTCTGGCAACGCCTACTTCCTGGTGTCCAGGGCCTTCGTCCGTCACGTGATGGAGTCTCAGGAGGTCCGGGCGCTGTTGGAGTGGGAGAAGGACACCTACAGTCCTGATGAACACCTGTGGGCCACCCTGCAGCGCATGCCCTCTGTGCCAGGATCTAACCCTTCGCACATCAAGTACCATGAATCAGACATGAAGGCCATTGCTCGCATCGTGAAGTGGCATTCCCTGGAAGGAGATGTGAGGAGCGGAGCCCCATATCCACCCTGCTCGGGTGTATACTGGAGGTCCGTTTGTGTCTACGGGGCTGGAGATCTCAGGTGGCTCCTACAACATCACCACCTCATCGCTAACAAGTTTGACCCTGAGGTGGATAATGTGGCTATCAGGTGTCTGGAGTCGTACCTGCACTTCAAAGCTACATACCGTGTTTCACCAAGGACAGTGGAATCTGAGAGGATCTTACAAAAACTATGAAATGTTAAAAGTTGTAAATACGGTAATGTGCATTTATTTGAAATATGTTTTTAAATGTTGTATATTTCTGATTGTACTGTAAAGAGAAATGTAGGTTTTATTTAAAATATACTCTGAGTGTACAAAACATGAGGAACACTTTCCTCATGTTGAGTTGCACACCCTTTTGCCCTCAGAACAGCCTCAATTCCTCAGGGCATGGTCTGTACAAGGTGTCGAAAGCATTCCACAGGGATGCTGGCCCATGTCGACTCCAATGCTTCCCACAGTTGTGTCAGGTTGGCTCGATGTCCTTTGGGTGGTGGATCATTATTGATACACACAGGAAGCTGTTGAGCGGGAAAAACACAGCAGCATTGCAGTTCTTGACACACTCAAACCGGTGCGCCTGGCACCTACTACCATACCCCGTTCAAAGGCACTTAAATATTCTGTCTTGCCCTCTGTCTTGCCCCTCACCCTTTGAATGGCACACACAATCCATGTCTCAATTGTCTCAAGGATTAAAAATCCCCCTCCCCTTCATATACAATGATTGAAGTGGATTTAACAGGTGACATACGAGATCATAGCTTCTATCACCTGGATTCAACTGGTCAGTTGTGGTCATGGAAAGAGCTTGTTTTGTCCATGTATTTCTTATTTCTGATTTGCGCCGTACAGTTCTGATTGGACTGTATATTCCAGACACATGTATTTCTTCCTGTGCTCTGTATTTATTACAACAGCAGTACCATCTAGTGGAATGACTAGTCTAACTGGACACAGCATTTTGTTATACACAAGGTTAGTTATAAACTTGGCCATGTACCACAACCCCTCGGCCTTAATACTTAAATAACTAATACTACAGAAGCAGTGTATCTTTGCTCAGTGTTTTAATCAAAGCATGTTTCGTGTTTCTGTATCAATATGGGCTTTAAAATTCTACCTGTAGTAATTTGATAAAACTGACCTTTATTCGAATATAAGTTTCTCTGGAGACATAATTACAATTTATCCAGGGTGGAGGAGGAATATGTTCCCAAAACAAAAAAACTGGATTCTACAATGTTTCTTTTAGGGTGTAAAAAACAGTCACCTGATGTTGCAAGAACGTTCCCAGAACACATTTTGTCTGTTCTTTAAAGGGTCCCAGAATGTTTAATTAGGTATTGGGAACATTGTGTGGACATGACTGCACTCCACACCACCCTATCCCACCTGGACAAGAGTAATACTACAACTACTGTTCGTTGACTACAAGTCAGCCTTCAACACCATAGTATACTAGTATACCCTCCAAGCTCGTCACTAAGCTCAGGGCCCTCCATGTGCAACTGGATCCTGGACTTCCTGACTGGCCAACCCCAGGTGGTAGGCAACAACACCTCCGCCACGCTGATTCTCAACACAGGGGCCCTACAGGGGTGTGTGCTCAGCCCCTCCTGTACTACCTGTTCATCCACGACTGGGTAACTAAATCAGTAAATAACTTTCTATGCCACGTATTTGATGGAAGATTGGAACTGAACAAAGGTTTGCTGAAGACACAACAGTGGTAGGCCTGATCATCAACAACGAAGAGACAGCCTACAGGGAGGAGGTTAGAGCCCTGGCGGAGTGGTGAAAGGACCATAACCTCTCCCTCAACGTCTACAATCCAAGGGGCTGATTGTGGACTACAGGAGACAAAAGGAAGAGCACGCCCACATCTATATCGACAGGGCTGTAGTGGGAAGGGTCAAAAGCTTCCAGTTTCTCGGCGTATACATCTCCGAGGACATCACATTGTAGTGAAGGAGGCAAATTCACAATGGCCCCTAAGACCCTCACAAACTTCTACAGATGCACCATTGAGAGCATTCTGTCGGGTTGTATCACCGCCTGGTACGGCAACTGCATCGCCTTTCCGATTTTTTTTGGGGGGGGGGGGGTCTCAAATTATGGTTGAGAGTTAGAATAATAGAATAGACAAGGTGCATTTTTTAAACTTAGTTGTGCATCAGCAGTTTCTCTATATATGTTTTACTCTATATATCATTCACTGACAGTCACTAAATTAGCCCATGTAAGTTAAATTAATGTAGATTGGTAAATTAGCCTAGTTAGTCTAGCCAGCTATCTAAACTTGTAGTAATCATAGACGAATTACTGACCGGGCACGCAGTGCACAAGCCCAAAGGCCCTGACCTCCAGAGGGCCCCCATTGATTTTGTTAGTCACTCTCACTCAGATATCATATTAACATGGCATAAGTCATGGCATAATGTGTAGAATTGCTGGAAATTAGCTTTAAAACTGCTAATTGGCCAGCAGGAACATAATCAAACTCTAATGTTCTCTTTTAAATGACTGTAATGTTCTCTTTTAAACTAGTTAGCTGTAAAACTGCTAAATAAATACTTCTGTAAAGCAAACTCATTTGATTACGTTTTGCTAATAAAGTGTAGATCCCTCTGTACGTATTAAATGATAGCTTTTAATCCTGGTGCTGAGTTAATGTGTAGCGGCTAATTGTATAGCTAATAGGCTGTATGTTTGTAGATGGACTCTGGTGAATGAAGCTACAGCAGCCAAGGTGATCATGGCTGGGGTCATTTTCAGTGGTGTAAAGTACTTAAGTAAAAATACTTTAAAGTACTACTTCAGTACTTTACTATTTTTATTGAAACCAACTTTAACTTTTACTTCACTACATTCCTAAAGAAAATAATGTACTTTTTACTCCATAATTTTTCCTGACACCCAAAAGTAAAGTTATTTTGAATGCTTAGCAGAACAGGAAAATGGTCCAATTCACACACTTATCAAGAGAACATCCCTACTACCTAAACTGGCTGATTCACTAAACACAAATGCTTAGTTTGTAAATTATGTCTGAGTGTTGGAGTGTGCCCCTGGCTATCCATCTTTCTTTCTTTTACATAAATGTGTGCTGTCTGGTTTGCTTAATATAAGGAATTTGAAATGATTTTTACTTTTGATACTTAAGTACATTTTATCAATAGCATTTATTTTGATATAAGTACATTTAAAACCAAATACTTTTAGACTTTTACTCAAGTAGTATTTTACTAGGTTACTCACTTTTACTTGAGTAATTTTCTATTAAGGTATCTTTACTTTTATTCAAGTATGACAATTGGGCACTTTTTCCACCACTGAGCACTTGGGATTGTTTTTTCTGTTCTCCAAATAGCATTTTAGAGTTTTAAATTGTATAGAAATGCAGTGTGTGCGTGTGTGTATGTGGAGTGTTGTTCGTGTATGTGGCTGCGTCCATGCCTGATTCTATATGTCTGTGGGGTGTTGTTCGTGTATGTGGCTGCGTCCATGCCTGATTCTATGTGTCTGTGTGGTGTTGTTCGTGTATGTGGCTGCGTCCATGCCTGATTCTATGTGTCTGTGGGGTGTTGTTCGTGTATGTGGCTGCGTCCATGCCTGATTCTATGTGTCTGTGGGGTGTTGTTCGTGTATGTGGCTGCGTCCATGCCTGATTCTATGTGTCTGTGGGGTGTTGTTCGTGTATGTGGCTGCGTCCATGCCTGATTCTATGTGTCTGTGGGGTGTTGTTCGTGTATGTGGCTGCGTCCATGCCTGATTCTATATGTCTGTGGGGTGTTGTTCGTGTATGTGGCTGCGTCCATGCCTGATTCTATGTGTCTGTGGGGTGTTGTTCGTGTATGTGGCTGCGTCCATGCCTGATTCTATATGTCTGTGGGGTGTTGTTCGTGTATGTGGCTGCGTCCATGCCTGATTCTATGTGTCTGTGGGGTGTTGTTCGTGTATGTGGCTGCGTCCATGCCTGATTCTATGTGTCTGTGGGGTGTTGTTCGTGTATGTGGCTGCGTCCATGCCTGATTCTATATGTCTGTGGGGTGTTGTTCGTGTATGTGGCTGCGTCCATGCCTGATTCTATGTGTCTGTGGGGTGTTGTTCGTATATGTGGCTGCGTCCATGCCTGATTCTATGTGTCTGTGGGGTGTTGTTCGTGTATGTGGCTGCGTCCATGCCTGATTCTATGTGTCTGTGGGGTGTTGTTCGTCAGTCTGAGCTCTCAGGATAGTTACTCAGTATCAGTTGGTAATCCTCCTTTCCTACAAACAGAGGTGTTCTTTCAATGTGGCCCCCTTAGAGACCCCTCCACTGAGGGGGAGAGGTGACTGTTGAATCACATGCGTAGAGGAACCGAACCGGTCATTCTGGTCATCCTACACCATCTAAACTGTTAGATATGGTTTCATTGAATGGTCTAAGAGAAATACTTCTCCTCCCCTTTGACTTAAAGCATCCTCACCCATTACTCACACACACACACACACACATCTACCCTGTTATACCTGTTACCATGGAACCATGACCTGGGACTTAGCTGTTATACCTGTTACCATATTATCATGACTTGGGACTTAGCTGAGGTATATGTTATCATGACCTGGGACTTAGCTGAGGTATGTGTTATCATGACCTGGGACTTAGCTGATGTATGTGTTATCATGACCTGGGACTTAGCTGAGGTATGTGTTATCATGACCTGGGACTTAGCTGAGGTATGTGTTATCATGACCTGGGACTTAGCTGAGGTATATGTTACCATGACCTGGGACTTAGCTGAGTTATGTGTTACCATGACCTGGGACTTAGCTGAGGTATATGTTACCA
Organism: Salvelinus fontinalis; assembly: GCF_029448725.1. NCBI lineage: Eukaryota > Metazoa > Chordata > Actinopteri > Salmoniformes > Salmonidae > Salvelinus > Salvelinus fontinalis. The sequence goes on along the minus strand of NC_074703.1, from coordinate 5,429,999 downwards.
TGACCTGGGACTTAGCTGAGGTATATGTTACCATGACCTGGGACTTAGCTGAGGTATATGTTACCATGACCTGGGACTTAGCTGAGGTATATGTTACCATGACCTGGGACTTATTTGAGGTATATGTTACCATGACCTGGGACTTAATTGAGGTATATGTTACCATGACCTGGGACTTAGTTGAGGTATATGTTACCATGACCTGGGACTTAGTTGAGGTATATGTTACCATGACCTGGGACTTAGCTGAGGTATATGTTACCATGACCTGGGACTTAGCTGAGGTATATGTTACCATGACCTGGGACTTAGCTGAGGTATATGTTACCATGACCTGGGACTTAGCTGAGGTATATGTTACCATGACCTGGGCCTTAGTTGAGGTACAGTATGTGCATGTCTTTCTGATGGAGTGTTTAAAAAAAAAAAAATACTGACATTGAGATAGTTTAATCAGTTAAACATTTACATATGAACCCACCAGATTGAAGTATTTGCACAAATATTATGCTGTACTTTAAGAGTGAAGAGCAGGAGTCACCTACCTGACATAGCAGCAGTGGTGGAAAAAGTACCCATTAGTCATACTTGAGTAGAAGTAAATGACTCAAGTAAAAGTGAAAGTCACCCAGTAAAATACTCCTTGAGTAAAAGTCAAAGAGTATTTGGTTTTAAACGTAGTTCAAATATCTAAATAATGTAATTGCTAAAATATACTTAAGTATCAAATTCTATATATTAAGCAAACAAATACACAATTTTCTTGTTTTTTAATTAACAGATAGCCAGGAACACACTCCAACACTCAGATATCATTTACAAACGGAGCATATGTTTAGTGAGTCCACCAGATCAACGGCAGTAGGGATGACCAGGGCTGTTCTCTGTTTAGTGAGTCCACCAGATCAGAGGCAGTAGGGATGACCAGGGTTGTTCTCTTGATAAGTGCGTGAATTGGACCATTTCTTTGTCCTGCTAAGCATTCAAAATGTAATGAGTACTTTTGGGTGTCAGGAAAAAAGTATGGAGTAAAAAGTACATCATTTTCTTTAGGAATGTAGTAAAGTAAAAGTAAAACTTGTCAAAAATATAAATAGTAAAATGAAGTACACATATCCCCAAAAAAGTACTTAAGAAGTACTTTAAAGTATTTTACACAACTGATTATGGTGGAGTAACTACAATGTTGTTGAACGCTTTGAGCGGTTTCCTTCCTCTCCGACAACTGAATCGACTGTATCTTTGTAGTGACTGGGTGTATTGATACACCATTCAAAGTGTAATTAATAACTTCACTCTGCTCAAAGAGATATTCAATGTCTGCATATTTTTATTTTACCCATCTACCAATAGGTGCCCTTCTTTGCAAGGCATTGGAAAACATCCCTGGTCTTTGTGGTTGAATCTGTGTTTGAAATTCACAGCTCGGCTGAGGGACTTTACAGATAATTATATGTTCGGGGTACTGAGATGAGATTTTTGAACGACTATCATTGCACAAAGAGTGAATCCATGAAATGTATTGTGACTTGTTAAGCACGTTTTTACTCCTGAACTTATTTAGGCTTACTTAGCATTGTCACGCCCTGACCTTAGTTTTCTATGTTTTCTGTATTATTTTGGTCAGGGTGTGACGAGGGTGGGTATGTGTGTTTTGTCCTGTCTAGGGTTTTTGTTTATCTATGGGGATTTTGTATGTCTAGGTAATGTAGATCTATGGTGGCCTGAATTGGTTCCTAATCAAAGGCAGCTGTTTATCGTTGTCTCTGATTGGGGATCCTATTTAGGTTGCCATTTTCCATTTAGGTTTTGTGGGTTATTGTCTATGTGTAGTTGCATGTCAGCACTCGTAATTAGCTTCACGGTCATTTTGTTAGTTTGTTTAGTGTTCTTTGTTTATTAAAGAAGAATGTACTCATATCATGCTGCACCTTGGTCTCCTCACCATGACGAACATGACAGGCTTGCCATAACAAAGGGGTTGAATACTTATTGAATTATTATTTCAGCTTTTCATTTTGTATTAATTTGTAAATATTTTGATAATATAATTGCACTTTGACATTATGGGGTATTGTGTGTAAACCAGTAACAAAACATCTAAATGTAATCCATTTGTAATTCAGGCTGTAACAACAAAATGTGGAAACAGTCAAGGGGTGTGAATACTTTCTGAAGGCGCTGTTGAAGGTTAGGTGTTAGAAACAGTCTAAATGTCAACCAGTAATTCAGAGGTCATGGTCACCTTACTAATGGATAACAACTAAGGTTACAGTATGCCTACTCTATTGCTATTATCTGAAAGCTACCAGAATACTCAGCCCTAAAACAAACACCTGTTTTGCCCTTAAATGCCCCAAAAATAGAGGTACAGTTCAGGTGGAATGCCATCCGGGACAGACGATTTCCCCTTTTTAGCACCTTTCAGTGCTGACTCCAGTTCCTCTAATGAGATGCAGATCCGCAGATTGCTTCTCCTCCAATACGGGCAAATCAAGATGATCTAAAAACTGAATTTGTCTGGTTCAAACTGGATAGAAGATTTATATAACTCCTGGTAAAAAGACTGAAATGTTGCATTCATTTCCTGTGGGTCAGAAAGTAAGCCTTTAACCAGGGATTGAATAGCTTCTATAGAAGTACAAGATTCACCTTGTTTCAACTTTAAGGCTAGAAGCCTGCTTGGTTTGCTCCCATTAAAATGATAGTTCTGCCTCACTCTATGCATGTGTCATGGGTTAGTTGTGTAGAGGTGAGAACGGAGTCAGGCGCAGGACACAGAACTGAGTCAAATAACGTACTTTTACTGATTTACTAAATAATCAGGAAAAAATAAATCCACGCAGGGATCACAAACCCAAACACAACAGACTAACACAGAACCGGGAACAATCACGCACAAAACATCATGACAACCAGAGGGTTAAATAGGGAAATAATAATAACGGAATGGGAACCAGGTGTGTACAATCAAGACATTACAAATGGAAAAAGAAACGTGGATCGGTGGCAGCTAGAAAGCCGGTGACGACGACCGCCGAACACCGCCCGATCAAGGAGAGGCACCAACTTCGGCGGAAGTCGTGACAGCATGATGAACTCAGCTCTCCTCAATAAATCATTAAATTCCAGTTTAATCACCCTTAAATCATTGCTGACATTATGAGTAATTCCTTTTCAGGTTTTGTTGATTCAGTGATTCCTGGCTTTATTGAGGTAAGATGCAAAATAAGATGTAAAGTCTGTGATTAACCCTTTAGTAGCCATCCATGTAAACCTGGGGTCCTCTGCAGAGTCCTTGTTTTTTCTAAGAATTCAAATTGAAATTCATCCACGAACAATTCATTTTGAAGAAGGGTCATATTACAACGGCAACATTTTGTTCTATTTACCTTAAAGCTCACATCCACTTGTGTAACCAGGGGATTATGATCTGAAAGCGTCGCAGGCAATATTTGTATTGGCGTGACGCACATACTTAGAGTGCGTGAGAATAGAGAACAATCAATTCTAGAGTATGATTTGTGATATGCAGAAAAACAGGTATAATCTTTGATGCCGGGATTCTGAACTCGCCACACAGAGATACTGAGACGTTCCGTCATTCCATTCAATTGATGCTGATTGTTGGGCGTGTGAAAACCTTTGTGTGGATCTATCAAGGTTGAGATTGAAAACTGCATTCATATCTGCCCCTATGACCAATTCGTACTCTGAAAGTGATAATTCTTTGGTAAGGCCATCGAAAAAGCTGTCCTCAAAAACAGCGGGTGCAGAGATAGACACAAATGCTACTTTCTTACCATAGATGTGTAAATGTAAGCTAAGTGGCCTGAAGTATCCTTGCTAGTCTTTTCGATAACTAAAGTTATATTCCTTTTAATCAAAATAACCAGGCCTTTGGACTTAGCGGCTCCACTAGTTGAAGCAGCAACTTTATACACCTTATCCTGTAAGCGATGGATATCCCCTACTCGCAAATGAGATTCCTGGACAAATACAATATCAATATTTTTATGACGCATTACTGTAAGTCTAAACATTGAATTTTCTTTATTTTTGCATTCAACCAACACACATTCAGGCATAAAAGAGACAGCTTATTAACCATTGTCAAAAACAATCCTGGTAATTACGAGTTGAACTGAAAGTGGTTCAGATTTACCTTCGATAAGTAGTGACAAGTACCCTCCCGTCACCCGCCGCCAGACCCCCCCTCTGTTTCTGAGAGCATTACATCCACACAACGCAGCTCTGTAGGTCTCTAGACTCAGGCCTATTCTTCCTAAATAAAATATATTGCCATCAGGTTATCAACAAAAAAAAAGAAGTTTAAAGTAGACAAATTCATTGCGATATAACCAAGCGAAAGGACACTTGTGAAGCTGTGTAGCCAAACATGAAAACAAAACCTGGCAACAGTGGGAATTTCTCTCTCTTCTCAACCCTTCATCTCTCTCCAACCACGTCTCCATCTATCTCCTCTCATGCCTCCGTTCTCTCTTGCCAGGAAGTGATTGTAAGTTCTTCACTGATTAAATAACTTGCCTGTGTCACGCCTGCTCCCTCTCTGGCGCTCTAGGGCGCCAGACTGCCTTCATTACGCACACCTGTCAACATCGTTACACATTACACGCACCTGCGCTTCACCACCGGTCACCATCACCATCCTTGGACTCACCTGGACTCCTTTAATTTGTTGATTGCCTTCCCTATTTCTGTCTACCTCCCCGTGTGTTCCCTGTATCAGCATTGATGTCGTTTCCCCTGTCTAGATGCTGTCCGTGTTCTGTTCTGTTTCATGTTCTTTATTCATTGAATGTTCACTCCCTGTACCTGATTCTCCTCCCCGATCCTTACAGAATGCTGATACCACTAAATAAGCATCAGGAAGTTTTTTTGGGGTGAAGTCGGGTCTGGGTGCCGTCGCCGAGGGAACTGGGGTGCTTCAGTCAGCTTGTCGGGCTTCCACGCCTTAGCTGGCTCATGAGGTCTTCTTGCCTCAGTGGGATCGGCAGGCGCCCACCCCACGTCATGCTTCAGCCGGCCATCAGGCTCCCACTCGACGGGATCGTCGGGCTGTCACTCCTCAGCCGGGTCGTCAGGCTCCCACGCCTGAGCCGGCTTGCCAGGCTCCCATGCCTGAGCCGGTTCGTCGGGCTTCTACACCCCAGTCGGTTTGTCCAGCGTCCATGCCTCGGCTGGCCCATACTTTCCCGTGTGTTCCCTGTATCAGCATTGATGTCATTTCCCCTGTCCAGACGCTGTCCGTATTCTGTTTCTGTTCTGTTTCATGTCCGTTATTCATTAAATGTAAACTCCCTGTACCTGCTTCTCGTCCCCGCCGTCGATCCTTACAGCCTGATTAAATAGTTCCTCTATTAGTAAGGGGAGACAGGGAGAAACTGTCTGATTAAATAGTTCCTCTATTAGTAAGGAGAGACAAATCAAATCAAATTGTATTTGTCACATACACATGGTTAGCAGATGTTAATGCGAGTGTAGCGAAATGCTTGTGCTTCTAGTTCCGACAATGCAGTAATAACCAAAGAGTAATCTAACCTAACAATTCCATAACTACTACCTTATACACACAAGTGTAAAGGGATAAAGAATATGTACATAAAGATATATGAATGAGTGATGGTACAGAACGGCATAGGCAAGATGCAGTAGATGGTATAGAGTACAGTATATACATATGAGATGAGTAATGTAGGGTATGTAAACATAAAGTGGCATTGTTTAAAGTGGCTAGTGATACATTTTTACATACATTTCCATCAATTCCCATTATTAAAGTGGCTGGAGTTGAGTCAGTAGGTTGGCAGCAGCCACTAAATGTTAGTGGTGGCTGTTTAACAGTCTGATGGCCTTGAGATATAAGCTGTTTTTCAGTCTCTCGGTCCCTGCTTTGATGCACCTGTACTGACCTCGCCTTCTGGATGATAGCGGGGTGAACAGGCAGTGGCTCGGGTGGTTGTTGTCCTTGATGATCTTTATGGCCTTCCTGTGGCATCGGGTGGTGTAGGTGTCCTGGAGGGCAGGTAGTTTGCCCCCGGTGATGCGTTGTGTAGACCTCACTACCCTCTGGAGAACCTTACGGTTGTGGGCGGAGCAGTTGCCGTACCAGGCGGTGATACAGCCCGACAGGATGCTCTCGATTGTGCATCTGTAGAAGTTTGTGAGTGCTTCTGGTGACAAGCCAAATTTCTTCAGCCTCCTGAGGTTGAGGAGGCGCTGCTGCGCCTTCTTCACAACGCTGTCTGTGTGGGTGGACCAATTCAGTTTGTCCGTGACGTGTACGCCGAGGAACTTAAAACTTACTACCCTCTCCACTACTGTCCCATCGATGTGGATAGGGGGTGCTCCCTCTGCTGTTTCCTGAAGTCCACAATCATCTCCTTTGTTTTGTTGACGTTGAGTGTGAGGTTATTTTCCTGACACCACACTCCGAGGGCCCTCACCTCCTCCCTGTAGGCCGTCTCGTTGTTGTTGGTAATCAAGCCTACCACTGTAGTGTCGTCTGCAAACTTGATGATTGAGTTGGAGGCGTGCATGGCCACGCAGTCGTGGGTGAACAGGGAGTACAGGAGAGGGCTCAAAACGCACCCTTGTGGGGCCCCAGTGTTGAGGATCAGCGGGGTGGAGATGTTGTTACCTACCCTCACCACCTGGGGGCGGCCCGTCAGGAAGTCCAGTACCCAGTTGCCCAGGGCCGGGTCGAGACCCAGGGTCTCGAGCTTGATGACGAGTTTGGAGGGCACGATGGTGTTAAATGCTGAGCTGTAGTCGATGAACAGCATTCTCACATAGGTGTTCCTCTTGTCCAGATGGGTTAGGGCAGTGTGCAGTGTGGTTGCAATTGCGTTGTCTGTGGACCTATTGGGTCGGTAAGCAAAATGGAGTGGGTCTAGGATGTCAGGTAGGGTGGAGGTGATATGGTCCTTGACTAGTCTCTCAAAGCACTTCATGATGACGGAAGTGAATGCTACGGGGCGGTAGTCGTTTAGCTCAGTTACCTTAGCTTTCTTGGGAACAGGAACAATGGTGGCCCTCTTGAAGCATGTGGGAACAGCAGACTGGGATAAGGATTGATTGAATATGTCCGTACACACACCAGCCAGCTGGTCTGCGCATGCTCTGAGGACGCGGCTGGAAATGCCGTCTGGGCCTGCAGCCTTGCGAGGGTTAACACGTTTAAATGTTTTACTCACCTCGGCTGCAGTGAAGGAGAGCCCGCAGGTTTTGGTAGCGGGCCGTGTCAGTGGCACTGTATTGTCCTCAAAGCGAGCAAAAAAGTTATTTAGTCTGTCTGGGAGAAAGACATCCTGGTCCGCGACGGGGCTGGTTTTCTTTTTGTCTGAGCCGTTGAATTGCGACTCTATTTTGTCTCTATACTGGCACTTAGCTTGTTTGATTGCCTTGCGGAGGGAATAGCTACACTGTTTGTATTCGGTCATGTTTCCGGTCACCTTGCCCTGGTTAAAAGCAGTGGTTCGCGCTTTCAGTTTCGGCGAATGCTGCCATCAATCCACGGTTTCTGGTTTGGGAATGTTTTAATCGTTGCTGTGGGTACGACATCGTCAATGCACTTTCTAATGAACTCGCTCACCGAATCAGCGTATTTGTCAATGTTGTTGTTGGACGTAATGCGGAACATATCCCAATCCACGTGATCGAAGCAGTCTTGAAGCGTGGAATCAGATTGGTCGGACCAGCGTTGAACAGACCTGAGCTCGGGAGCTTCTTGTTTTTGTTTCTGTCTGTAGGCTGGAAGCAACAAAATGGAGTCGTGGTCAGCTTTTCCCGAAAGGAGGGCGGGGGAGGGCCTTATATGCGTCGCGGAAGTTAGAATAACAATGATCCAGGGTTTTACCAGCCCTGGTAGCACAATCGATATGCTGATAGAATTTAGGGAGTCTTGTTTCCAGATTAGCCTTGTTAAAATCCCCAGCTACAATGAATGCAGCCTCAGGATGTGTGGTTTCCAGTTTACATAGAGTCAGATAAAGTTCGTTCAGGGCCATCGATGTGTCTGCTTGGGGGGGGAATATATACGGCTGTGATTATAATCGAAGAGAATTCCCTTGGTAGATAATGCGGTCGGGGGAAACAGGGGGAAACTGTCTGATTAAATAGTTCCTCTATTAGTAAGGAGAGAAAGGGGGAAACTGTCTGATTAAATACCTCCTCTATTAGTAAGGAGAGAAAGGGAGAAACTGTCTGATTAAATAGCTCCTCTATTAGTAAGGAGAAGGGGGGGAAACTGTCTGATTAAATAGCTCCTCTATTAGTAAGGGGAGACGGGGGGGAACTGTCTGATTAAATAGCTCCTCTATTAGTAAGGAGAAGGGGGGGAAACTGTCTGATTAAATAGCTCCTCTATTAATAAGGAGAGACAGGGGGAAACTGTCTGATTAAATAGCTCCTCTATTAGTAAGGAGAGACAGGGAGAAACTGTCTGATTAAATATCTCCTCTATTAGTAAGGGGAGACAGGGGGAAACTGTCTGATTAAATAGCTCCTCTATTAGTAAGGAGAGACAGGGGGAAACTGTCTGATTAAATAGCTCCTCTATTAGTAAGGAGAGACAGGGGGAAACTGTCTGATTAAATAGCTCCTCTATTAGTAAGGAGAGACAGGGGGAAACTGTCTGATTAAATAGCTCCTCTATTAGTAAGGAGAGACAGGGGGAAACTGTCTGATTAAATAGCTCCTCTATTAGTAAGGAGAGACAGGGGGAAACTGTCTGATTAAATAGCTCCTCTATTAGTAAGGGGAGACAGGGGGAAACTATCTGGTTAAATAGCTCCTCTATTAGTAAGGAGAGACAGGGGGAAACTGTCTGATTAAATAGCTCCTCTATTAGTAAGGAGAGACAGGGGGAAACTGTCTGATTAAATAGCTCCTCTATTAGTAAGGAGAGACAGGGGGAAACTGTCTGATTAAATAGCTCCTCTATTAGTAAGGGGAGACAGTTTTGGTTAAGTGATCATTTGTAAAGTGGCTCTCTATTTTCCCTCTGCTTGTATACTAGACTACCACTGGAGAAAACTACTGACATTGTTCTGAGTTCATTTTCATGCAACTGCCAGTCACTGAATATTTACAGCCAAGGTGAGAAGGGAGGTGCCAGCAGTCAAATCCTGGAGAATTTGGGATTCAATTTCAATTGAGTAACATTTCTCTGATTTCCCTAAGCCCAAAATGGGAAACTATTCATTAAATGTATATTTACATGTATATGATTTCCTTAAATCATCCTGTGTTTCCCTTGATTTTTTTTATGTTATGTTTTTGCAACATACTAATCAAATCAAACGTTTGTCACATGCGCCGAATACAACAAGTGTAGACCTTACCGTGAAATGCTTACTTACGAGCCCTTAACCAACAATGCAGTTCAAGAAAGAGTTAAGAAAATATTTACCAAATAAACTAAAGTAAAAAATAATAAAAATTAACTAAATAAAATAAAACAACAAGGGGGGTACAGGTTAGTTGAGGTAATTTGTACATGTACAAATTGTAATTTTTTTGGGCCTTTCCTCTTTCCTCTAGTGAGTAAAGTGACTATGAGTAAAGTGACTATGCATTGATAATAAACAGCGAGTAGCAGCAGTGTACAAAACAAATGGGGGGGGTGTCAATGTAAATAATCTGGTGGCCATTTGATTAATTGTTCAGCAGTCTTATGGCTTGGGGGTAGAAGCTGTTAAGGAGCATTTTGGTCCTAGATTTGGCGCTCCGGTACCACTTGCCGTGCGGTAGCAGAGAGAACAGTCTATGACTTGGGTAACTGGAGTCATTGACAATTTTTTGGCCTTTCCTCTTTCCTCTAGTATATAGGTACTGGATGGCAGGAAGCTTGGCCCCATTGATGTACTGGGCCATACGCACTACCCTCTGTAGTACCCTACGTTCAGATGCCGAGCAGTTGCCATACCAGGCGGTGATGCAACCGGTCACGATGCTTTCGATGGTGCAGTTGTAGAACTTTGAGGATCTGGGGACCCATGAAAAATCTTTTCAGTCTGCTGAGGGGGAAAAGGTGTTGTCGTGCCCTCTTCACGACTGTCTTGGTGTGTTTGGACCATGATAGTTAGTTGGTGATGTGGACACCAATGAACTTTAAACTCTCGACCCGCTCCACTACAGCCCCGTCGATGTTAATGGGGGCCTGTTTGGCCGCCTTTTCCTGTAGTCCACGATCAGCTCATTCTTAGAATACTTCCATAACCACCTTATGGACACTTAAAAAGATTTAAAATTAAATTAAAACGAATCTCACACCTCCATTTCATCCCTCCATCTCTCCCTTCTACAGGTAATGATGCACCAGATGTTGACTGTCTGAACCTGGCTGGGCTGAGTGCAGTACCCCGGACGCTCCAGTGGTGGCGATCAACGCTGCTAAATACTCCTGCCACAGTGCTGCAGGCCTGGGGGCTGTGAGGGAGTTTTCTGAACACATCCTGCTGCTCAAGAAGAAGGCCAAGTCTCAGATGGAACAGGACCGCATCCACAGAAATACATTCTAAATGCTAGAATGTGTTCTAAAGTCACAGAGATCCATTCTAAACTCTAGAATGTGTTCTAAAGTCACAGAGATCCATTCTAAACTCTAGAATGTGTTCTAAAGTCACAGAGATCCATTCTAAACTCTAGAATGTGTTCTAAAGCAGTCATGGGCAAACTTTTTGGCTTGAGGGCCAAACAGATTTTTTTGGGACACTGATTTGTTTGTCGAAATCAATTTCTGGGACAGAAAAAGGGCAGTTATTTTAGAAATGATAATGGACCTATATATTTTATCTAGTTTTAGACCTTCATGACCAGGAGTGTTTTTTTACCCAGAATAATCATTTCCCGCCAAAGAACATTCTCATTCTGAACTTCACATGTAAACTGGAAGAGTTACATTCTCAATTGCATACTCCTCGCACCCACTCTCCCCGTCTCCTTCTCTTCCCTCCCTTGAAGCAGACAAGGAGAGAGGACACGAGGAATATGCAATTGAGAACATCCCCTTGTCATTCATTGTCATGTAAAAAAAGGAGTTGACAAGAAAGCAGTAACAGACTGACACTCAAGATATTGCATTCTAATCTGCATTCTATCAATCAGACAAACACTCTGCCTAATGTTCTGTCCAGGCATGAGTTCAAAGTGACAATACATCTTATTATCATCTCTACTTTCTCTGAGGTTCTAGAAAGAAGTATATTTACTCACTTTCATGCACTTGGCCAGCATCCCTGTGGAATGCCTTTGACTCCTTGTAGAGTCCATGCCCTGACAAATTTAGGGTAAAGGGGGGGTATATCTCTATATTAGGAAGGTTTTCTTAATGTTTTATACACTCAGTGTATACATATATGAGGCCTTTATCAGATTATATGTCTTTGAATGTAGTGGGACATTGGTTTGAGTTACTTTGACATTCTTGTTGGTTTTATTGTTTACTATTGTACTGTATTTTCCTGCAGTTTGTTTGTTAAATGTTAAATGATGTTCTCATAAATGGGTTTTGAGAAGGAGTATGCAATTGAGATCTTCCCAGGGATGACAAAATGCCCCTGGTCATTAGTGAGTTTAAGTCAGAACTGGTATAATTAAATATCCACAGTATGGGCCTATGGGGCTCTGGATAAAAGTTGTGCACTATGTAGGGAATAGGGTGCTATTTGGGCTCCCGAGTGGCACAGTGGTCTAAGACACTGCATCTCAGTGCAAGAGGCGTCCCTGCAGTACCTGGTTTGAATCCAGGCTGCATCACATCCGGATGTGATTAGGAGTCCCATATGGCGGTGCACAACCGGCCCAGCGTCGTCCGGGTTTGGCTGGGGTAAGCCGTTATTGTAAATAATAATTTGTTCTTGACTGACTTGCCTAGTGAAATAATTGTAAAACAATATGCATCCCATATGCAGTATGAATGCACTGGCAATTTTCCAGGAACTGACAGTAGAGGACGGTAGAGACAACAAAGTAAAGTTAGACTGAGGAGGAGAAAGGTGGGAGAGAGACAGGTCAGGACATCATAACTTTACCCACACTCAGATAAGCACTCAGACACGATAGAGAGGGCCGAGTCAGACACGATAGATAGGGCCGAGTCAGACACGATAGATAGGGCCGAGTCAGACACGATAGAGAGGGCCGAGTCAGACACGATAGAGGGCCGAGTCAGACACGATAGAGAGGGCCGAGTCAGACACGATAGAGAGGGCCGAGTCAGACACGATAGAGAGGGCCGAGTCAGACACGATAGAGAGGGCCGAGTCAGACACGATAGAGAGGGCCGAGTCAGACACGATAGAGAGGGCCGAGTCAGACACGATAGAGGGCCGAGTCAGACACGATAGATAGGGCCGAGTCAGACACGATAGAGAGGGCCGAGTCAGACACGATAGAGAGGGCCGAGTCAGACACGATAGAGAGGGCCGAGTCAGACACGATAGAGAGGGCCGAGTCAGACACGATAGATAGGGCCGAGTCAGACACGATAGAGAGGGCCGAGTCAGACACGATAGAGAGGGCCGAGTCAGACACGATAGAGAGGGCCGAGTCAGACACGATAGAGAGGGCCGAGTCAGACACGATAGAGAGGGCCGAGTCAGACACGATAGAGAGGGCCGAGTCAGACACGATAGAGGGCCGAGTCAGACACGATAGATAGGGCCGAGTCAGACACGATAGAGAGGGCCGAGTCAGACACGATAGAGGGCCGAGTCAGACACGATAGAGAGGGCCGAGTCAGACACGATAGAGAGGGCCGAGTCAGACACGATAGAGAGGGCCGAGTCAGACACGATAGAGGGCCGAGTCAGACACGATAGAGAGGGCAGAGTCAGACACGATAGAGGGCCGAGTCATACATGTCAGCATAAAATAAAGTGGTAGTCAGAGGGGTCACTTTAATCTATCTCCAGTTATCTTACTGTTATATAACTAATTACTGTAGCTGATGTAAAATCAGCTGGGTGAGGATAGGTGATTGATAGACTCTCACTGAAGGGCTTGTATTTGTAAATGATAGCAACCTAGTGTCTTTGTCCTTGCTTTCAGATTAAGTCTGAGTGACAAGGCCTATGTGTTTTTGGTTTAGGGCTGAGTGAATGCAGCTCTGCACTGACTGTAGATGTTCTTGCTGGCTTAATCAGATCTGAAATGTGTGCGCACTGCTGCAGGTGTAAATCATTCATTGATAGTCTGACCACATGATGGAAAGAACCAGCTTCTTGTCACTTTCGAGTCAGTGATGAAATCTAATCCCGTACAAGCCATTGCTATAACCACAAATGTGATACCACAAATCCTTACCATTATTGCATTCTCTGGTAATACGTTATCAGTTAAGAAACCTCACTTCCTTTCAGTTCCTCCTATTAACAAATTTGCACCGGAGGTCAAATCTTCAACATCTCCAGTTGTATCTCCAAAGTTAAACATTAACACATACCTAATGTAAGTTCTACAGCTGCACCATCAAGAACACCGCCTGGTATGGCAACTGCTCGGCATCTGACTGCAAGGCTCTACAGAGGGTAGTGCAACGGCCCAGTACATCACTTGGGCCAGGCTTTCTGCTTTCCAGGACGTCTAGGCGGTGTCAGAGAAAGGCCCCAAAAATTGTCAAAGAATCCAGTCACCCAGTTACCGCACGGCAAGCGGTACCGGAGCGCCAAGTCCAGGTCCAAAAGGCTCCTTAACAGCTTCTACGTCCAAGCCATAAGACTGCTGAACAATTAATCAAATGGCCACCCGGACAATTTACATTGACCCCCCCCTTTGGTTTTACACTGCTGTTACTCAATGTTTATTATCTATGCATAGTCACTTTACCCCTACCTACATGTACAAATTACCCCAATTACCTTGTCTAACCTGTACCGCCGCACATTGACTCGATACCGGTACCCCCTATATACAGCCTCGTTATTATTATATTGTGTTTCTTTTTTTACTTTAGTTTATTTACTGAATATTTTCATAAAACTGCATTGTTGGTTATGGGCTTGTAAGTAAGGATTTCACAGTAAGGTCTACACAGGTTGTATTTGGCGCATGTGACAAATATAATTTGACTTGATCGGTAATCTAGAAACTGGTGAAATTATGCTTTTGACTTCATGGAAAGTTATTTTGAGCAATTTGTTTTCTATTCATTCATACTCTGGGAGTTCAAATGTTCCTTTCATTGCTGCAACATTATAATCATTGGCCACAATGAGGGCTGTATTCTGATTCCTTTAGTGTTTTGTCATAAACTGTATTGAGCTGCTTTCACTTGAGTATTGAGTCTACTGTGTACTAGAGCACATGACTTCAAACATAACGAGGCTATTGCTCTGTTGCAGACCAAAGTCAAAGGTTCAAAGTTGTTTTTGTTAAGCATCCAACTTGCTGTTTGGAATGTTTGCAAATGGCTTTGAATTACTCTGCAGTTTTTATTAGGAATCTTTTTTTTTAAAGTACCTTTTCAGTGGCATGTTGAAAGAGACATACAGTGGTTTAGAATCACAATATATTTATCTGTACAAAAAATTATTGGTTAATTGGTTTGAATATATACATCTAGGGCAATGAATATTCAGGAAAAATGACATTTACAAAATGTTCAGATTCAAATCTATTGTGTAGATCAAATATGACTGTCAGATAGATTGGAGTAGTATAGGAGATTTGGTTCTATTCATTCTATTTCTATTTTCAACATGCAGTTACAGATACAGCCCTGACATTAGTTTAAGGCAGCCTATCTAATAGTTTCAGAAAAGTAGTCACTTCCTAAAATCTGTATTCAAATAGTTTAGAAAAGTAGTGACTTTCTGAGATCTGTATTCAAATAGTTGTAGTCGCCTCCAAATTAACTATTTGTTCCCCAGGAAAAATTGTTACTTTGCACAAAGCATAGTTAAAACTACAGTAATCCCAGATCTATTCTGTAGTCAAATTAGAGACGATGGAGTTCAAAATCATTTAAAAGTGTGTTTTTGGTAACAAGACCAACTGAGGCATATTTATTACTACTGTTTTGTCAGCATCTGTATTTTAGAGTGTATCTGTGTTTTACCTTGATCTCAGTCGCTGTGTGCACCACGTTTTGACAAGTTGTGACAAATCTCACCATTACAACAGGCCTCTCTGCCAAAGGTTAAAGGCCAAATGGATAAACATATGGGCTACAACATAGCCTATATCATATATGTATTGGTTACTGGCAAAATCATTTGGGATTTTTTGGGCTCATTAAACGTCTTTAATGTTGGCCTCAAAATGTATCCAACCCTTTCCACATCAACAGAACAGCAGTGGAGAAGGTGGAAAGTTTTAAGTTCCTTGGAGTACACATCACGGACAAACTGAATTGGTCTACCCACACAGACAGCGTGGTAAAGAAGGCGCAACAATGCCTCTTCAACCTCAGGAGGCTGAAGAAATTTGGCTTGTCACCTAAAACTCACAAACCTTTACAGATGCACAATCGAGAGCATCCTGTCGGGCTGCATCAACGTCTGGTACGGTAACTGCACCTCCCACAACCGCAAGGCTCTCCAGAGGGTGGTGCGGTTTGTACAACGTATCATCGGTGGCAAACTACCTGCCCTCCAGGACACCTACAGCCCCTAACGTCACAGGAAGGCCAAAAAGATCATCAAGGACAACAACCACCCGAGGCACTGCCTGTTCACCCCGCTATCATCCAGAAGGCGAGGTCAGTACAGGTACATCAAAGCGGGGACCGAGAGACTGAAAATAGCTTTTGTCTCAAGGCCATCAGACTGTTAAACAGCCATCACTAACACAGAGAGGCTGCTGCCAACATACAGACTTGAAATCTAGTGTAGGTTATGCATTCAGTACTAGATTAATTCTCTGATCCTTTGATTGTCAGTTCATGCGGTAAGAGCTCTGATAGGTTGGAGGACGTCCTTAGGAAGTTGTCATAATTACTATGTAAGTCTATTGAAGGGGGTGAGAACCATGAGCCTCCTAGGTTTTGTATTGAAACCCATATGTATCCAGAGGAGGACGGAATCTAGCTGACCTCCGGCTAAACAATGGTGCTACCCTAAAGAGTGCTGTTTAGGCTACTGTAGACCTTCATTGCAAAACAGTGTGTTTTAATAAATGATTTGGTGACGTGAATATACACTACATGACCGAAAGTATGTGGCCCTGCTCGTCGAACATCTCATTCCAAAGTCATTGGCATGGAGTTGGTCCCCCCCTTTGCTGCTATAACAGCCCCCACTCTTCTGGGGAAGGCTTTCCACTAGATGTTGGAACATTGCTGCGGGTACTTGCTTCCATTCAGAGCATTAGTGAGGTTGGGCACTGATGTTGGGTGATTAGGTCTGGCTCGCAGTCGGCGATCCATCCCAAAGGTGTTCGATGGGGTTGAGGTCAGGGCTCTGTGCAGGCCAGTCAAGTTCTTCCACACCGATCAACAAACCATTTCTGTACGGATCTAGCTTTGTGCACAGGGACATTGTCATGCTGAAACAGGAAAGGACCTTCACTAAACTGTTGCCACGAAGATGGAAGCACAGAATAGTCAACAATATAATTGTATGCTGTAGCATTAAGATTTCCCTTCACTGGAACTAAGGGGCCTAGCCTGAACCATGAATAACACCCCCAGACCATTATTCCTCCTCCACCAAACTTTACAGTTGGCACTATGGATTTGGGCAGGTAGCAGATTTGTCCGTCGGACTCCCAGTTGGTGAAGCGTGATTCATCACTCCAGAGAACACGTTTCCACTGCTCCAGAGTCCAATGGCGGCAAGGTTTATACCACTCAAGCCGTCGCTTGGCATTGCGCATGGTGAGCTTAGGCTTGTGTCTGGGTGCTCGGCCATGGAAACCCATTTCATGAAGCTCCCGACTAATAATTATTGTGCTGATGTTGCTTCCAGAGACAGTTTGGCACTCAGTAGTAAGTGTTGCAACCAAGGTCAGGCGATTTTTACGTGCTATGCGCTTAAGCACTCGGCGGTCCCGTTCCTTGAGCTTGTGTGGCCTACCACTTCGCAGCTGAGCCGTTGTTGCACCTAGATGTTTCCACTTTACAATAACAGCACTTACAGTTAACCGGAGCGTCTCTAGAAGGGCAGGAATTTGATGAACTGACTTGTTGTAAAGGTGGCATCCTATGACGGTGCCACGTTGAACGTGACCGAGCTCTTCAGTAAGGCCATTCTACTGCCAATGTTTGTCTATGGAGATTGCATGGCTGTGTGCTCCAACGGGTGTGGCTGAAATAGCCAAATCCACTAATTTGAATGGGTGTCTAAAAATGATACAGTATTGTTATGTTTCACAATTTTTATGAAATTCACTGAGGAGGATGGTCCTCCCTTTCCCCCTCTGAGGAGCCTCCACTGACTCTGTTAGTACCATACCATGGTTCATCGCATTCTCTGGGAATAAAATACCATAAAATAGAGTGGAGGCTGGTGGGAGAAGCTATAGGAAGACAGGCTCATTGTAATGGCAGAAATGGAATAAATGGAACGGTATCACACATATTGAAACCACATTTGACTCCGTTCCATTAATTCCATTCCAGCCATTACAATGAGCCTGTCCTCCTATAGCTCCTCCCACCAGCCTCCACTGATCAAACACCCTCATATGATATCAGTTGAGGAATCTGTTTTACTTTCAGTTCCTCCTTGCTCAAGAATATGCTCATGGGGTCAAGGACACTCAGTCCCCAGTTGATTTCCAAAGTAAAACATTAACATATCTTATGACCGGAAATCTATAAACTGGAGAAATTACACTTCTGACCTCACAAACTCATTGTCTGAGAGTCGGAGTTCTCCTTTCATGGCTGCACCGTTCTGACCATTGGAAACAATAAGGGTTCTATTCTGTTTGTGACTGCGTTGTCATAAACTACAGTATATTGTACTCTTTTCACAGCTCATTGCTCATTGTGAATGTTGTAGACCAGGGCTGCCCAACCCTCTTCCCGGACATCTACTGTCCTGTAGGTTTTCAGTCCTGTAGGTTTTCAGTTTTCAGCAACTAATTAGTAGAATCAGGTGTGTTAAATTAGGGTTGGACTGAAAACCCACAGGACTGTAGATCTCCAGGAAGAGGATTAGGCAGCCCTGGCAGCAGGTAGCCTAGTGGTTAGAGCGTTGGACTAGTAACCGCAAGGTTGCAAGATTGAATCCCCGAGCTGACTAGGTTAAAATCTGTCGTTCTGCCCCTGAACAAAGCAGTTAACCCACTGTTCCTAGGCAGTCATTGAAAATAAGAATTTGTTCTTGATTGACTTGCCTAGTTAAATAAAGGTAAAATTTAATTGTAGACTGTGGCCTTCTCTTTGAGGGTTTGCATAAATTAAGGACTGTGGCTTTAAGGGCTCATGTAGACTACATAAATCACTACCTTGTGGTTCATCTAATGGTCTTGTCTTAACGTTTGTCTTCACTTACATTTGTCTTTTCTTAGCACTGATTTAGCTGATAGCTGTTTTATTGAGGAACATTTGACTTGCAATGACTGTCATATGTGGTTGTCTTACCTATCTTAGTTGAATGCACTGACTTTGTCGCTTTGGATAAATTGTGTATGTAAACAAAGTCCCCTCATCAGTTCAGAATGTTCTCCTTAACTTTTAGTCTTTTAGTCTCTGCATCTTGAGTCAAACATTCAGTCAGAAGGTCACTCAAATGTCACTTTTGGTTTATTTATATGTGGTCTAACATATTGTATATAGAATTTTCAATTTAATCAGATTAACTTCACAGAAGTGTATGTGGGGTATATCATGGATATTGAGGTTAGCCCCAGCTTTAACTCCTTCTGTCAATTGAGTTACTAAAGAGTAGGCCCCCATGATGTAACATCAGGATACAGTATATAAAATAATATTATGAACTGCAATCTAGCGTTTATATATATGGTCATTCATGTTCATTATAGTACGACATAACGTAGATATTATACTTAGTTTTTTAACTTACAGAAAGTTATTTTGAGAAGTTCGTTATCAAACTTGAATTCAAAGTTGAAGTAAAAGAGTTATAGTTGAATGATCACTTTTCACTGGGGACACTAAAGGCTTTAATCTGTTTTACTGTGCTGTAACAAATTTCATTGTGCTGATTAAACTTTTTCATTATGAGAGCTCATGTGATACTGTGAGTCTATGGTACTGTGTGATTCATCATAATATTCACTAGTCAAACGTATGTTATCAGTTTAAGTATCTCTACTAATTTATTGAAAATGAAATACAGAAATATAATTCACATAAGTATTCACACCCCTGAGTCAATACATGTTAAAATCACCTTTGGCAGTGATTTTAGCTGTGAATCTTTCTGGGTAAGTCTAAGAGCTTTGCACACCTGGATTGTACAAAATTTGCACATCATTCTTTTAAAAATTCTTCAAGCTCTGTCAAGTTGGTTGTTGATCATTGCTAGACAGCCATTTTCAAGTCTTGCCATAGATTTTCAAGCCGATTTAAGGCAAAACTGTACCTAGCCCACTCAGGAACATTCAATATCATCTTGGTATGCAACTCCAGTGTATATTTGGCCTTGAGTTTTAGCTTATTGCTGAAAGGTGGATTTGTATCCCAGTGTTTGGAAAGCAAACTGAAACAGGTTTTCCTCTAGGATCTTTTCTGTGCTTAGCTCTATTCCATGTATTTTTATCCTAAAAAACTCCCTAGTCCTTGCCAATAACAAGCATACGAATAACATGATGCAGCCACCACCATGCTTGAAAATATGAAGAGTGGTACTCATTGTGTTGGATTTGCCCCAAACATAACGCTTTGTATTCAGGACATAAATGTAATTTCTTTTCCACATTTTATGTAGTTTTACTTTAGTGCCTGCTTGTAAATAGAATTTATTTCGTAAAGGATTCCTTCTTTTCACTCTGTTATTTAGGTTAGTGTCGTGGAGTAACTACAGAGTTGTTGATCCATCCTCAGTTTTCAGGAGCTTGTATCTTTGTAGTGACTGGATGTGTTGATACACCACTCAAAGTGTAATTAAAAACTTGACCATGTTTACACGGATATTAAATGTCTGCTTTTTTTTTTAAAAGCCATCTACCAATAGGTGCCCTTTGGGAGGCATTGGAAAACCTCCCTGGTCTTTGTGGTTGAATCTGTGTTGGAAATTCACTGCTCGACTGAGGGACCTTAAAGATAATGTGTGGGGTACAGAGATGAGGTAGTCATTCAAAAATCATGTTAAACACTTATTGCACTCAGAGGGAGTCCATGCAACTTATGTGACTTGTTAAGCACATTTTTACCCCTGAAGGTATTTAGGCTTGCCATAATAAAGGGGTTGAATACTTATTGAGTGAAGACATTTAATTTTTATATTTTAAATTAATTAGTAAATCATTCTAAAATCATAAATCCACTTTGACATTATGGGGTATTGTGATTAGGCCAGTGACACAAAATTTGACACAACCTCAATTGAATTTTAAATTCAGGCTGTAACACAACAAAATGTGAAAAAAGTAAAGGGGTGTGAATACTTTCTGAAGGCACTTTACTTACATTAGAACAAAGCTCAATAGTGAAAAGATAGGAGACAGCATATCAGAGAAAATAATTGGTGAAGAAACTATTTGTCTTCTTTTTTATGGCTCTCAGAACTATTTTCAGTACTAAATGTACAAGCACCTGCTTTCAGATTATTTGGTCTAAGACTGTGCATGTTTTTGGTTTAGAGCTGAGTTTTCTTGTAGCAATCATTGGTTGCTGTGACCTCTGCATCACTGTCTGACATAAAGAGACATAGAATAGCAGTGCAAGATTGGATCTCCAAAGGAAAGGAGGAAACAAGTGGAATGGATAGAAAAACAGGGGGTGTCTTGTTTTTAGAGTCAGCTTTTCCCCCAGGATGTAAGCTCAGGATACAGTATATAAAATCAGTTTATGAACTTCAATCAAGCACTTTTATAGGCTACATGGTAATTTATATTAAGTTCAGTCGGTTGAAGTTGAACTCTGATATCAAAGTAATCAAAGTGTATGATCATTGGGGACAATAAAGACTTTATTCTTTTGGCTTTTGTGCTATATCATAAACTTAATTATGCCGATTTAACTTTTTCTATAAAGAGCGCTCATGTGATACCATGAGTCCGTACCATGATTCATCATTTTCTCTCATATCAGAAATCTTGCTTAGGTTGAGAACATACTAGAACATTTGATCCCAATATTTAACTTCTTATGGCTGCAGGGAGGTGTCGGTACACTTATGACAACAGCCCGTCTAAGTGCATATTATTTAACTTTCACACACAGAAATATTTAACTTTCACACATTAACAAGTCCAATACAGCAAATGAAAGGTACACATCTTGTGAATCCAGCCAACATGTCCGATTTTTTAAATGTTTTACAGCGAAAACAGCACGTATATTTATGTTAGCTCACCACCAAATACAAAAAAGGACAGACATTTTTCACAGCACAGGTAGCATGCACAAAACCAACCAAACTAACCAAGAACCAACCAAACTAACCAACAAACAACTTCATCAGATGACAGTCTTATAACATGTTATTCAATAAATCTATGTTTTGTTTGAAAAATGTGCATATTTCAGGTATAAATCATAGTTTACATTGCAGCTACAATCAGAAATTGCACCGAAAGCAGCCAGAATAATTGTAGAGACCAACGTGAAATACCTAAATACTCATCATAAAACATTTCTGAAAAATACATAGTGTACAGCAAATGAAAGACAAGCATCTTGTGAATCCAGCCAATATTTCCGATATTTGCGAAAACACAATATAGCGTTATATTAGCTTACCACAATAACCAGAAACACAAGCCATTTACGAGCAGCAAAAGTTAGCGATCGTAACAAACCAGCAAAAGATATATAATTTTTGACTAACCTTGATAAGCTTCATCAGATGACAGTCCTATAACATCAGGTTATACAATACACTTCTTTTTTGTTCGAAAATGTGCATATTTAGAGCTGAAATACGTGGTTATACATTGTGCTAACGTAGCATCTTTTTCCTAGAATGGCCGGATATTTTTATGACACTCACCTATTCTGACCAAATAACTATTCCTATACTTTACTAAAAAATACATGTTGTATAGGAAATGATAGATACATTAGTTCTTAATGAAATCGCTGTGTTAGAATTCTAAAAATAACTTCATTACCACATCCAGCTGACGTTATAACGAGAGAGAGACCAATATCTGGGCGCAAAATAATTGTCAACATATTCCGACAGATATATGAAATATCATCATAAAATGAGTCCTACTTTTGATGATCTTCCATCAGAATGTTGTACAAGGGTGTCCTTTGTCCAGAACAATCGTTGTTTGGTTTTAGAACGGCCTTCTTCCATCTCGAATTAGCAAGCTAACTAGCCAAGTGGCGCGAAGCTCTCCATCTTCACCATACCCAGAGAACGCAAGACGCCTAAACTCCCGAAAATAATTCAATAATCTGATGAAACTATATTGAAAAAACATACTTTACGATGATATGATCACATTTATCAAATAAAATCAAAGCCGGAGATATAACACGTCTATAACGATTGCTTTTCAGAAGCCATTACCGGTGACCTCTATACGCTTCCTGGACAGAGGAATTCTGGGGTCATGTCATTCCAAGAGCTCTCTTTTCACCATAGAAACACCTAGAAACCCCATTTCACCTCTCACAGCCTATGGGACATCTAGTGGAAGGCGTATGAAGTGCATGTATACTCATACATATCAAGCACATTTATAGGCAGGTCCTAGAACAGAGCATCGATTTCAGATTTTTCACTTTCTGACAGGAAGTTTGCTGCAAAAGGAGTTCTGTTTTACTCACAGATTTAATTCAAACGGTTTTAGAAACTAGAGAGTGTTTTCTATCCAATAGTAATAATAATATGCATATTGTACGAGCAAGAATTGAGTACGAGGCCGTTTGAAATGGGCACCTTTTATCTGGCTACTCAATACTGCCCCTGCAGCCACCCCTGAAGGGTTTCAAAGTTTGAGGTGAAATCTGTACTCATCTCCGCTTTCTTGCTCACATAGTGTGAGAGGGTCAACAAGCCCCAATAATACTTTTACCGATCCAGTCTGGGACGTCCCGATATGGTTGATATGTTCTCCATGTCGCTTGTAGCGTGAGATATGTTGCGAGGTGATATCCATAATACTGCACTAAGCAATAGAAAATGCATGACAAGTAGGCCTATATCTGGTGACTACAAAGCCAAGAGAGCTCTAGCATAGTTGCATCACACACTGTGAGAATAAATTCTGTCCAACACAGATGTTGTCTGTGTAGTAGGTGCTAAAACCTCAAGCTCTTTTTCACATTTACATTGTAGTCATTTAGAAAACACTCTTATCCAGAGTGACTCACAGGAGCAATTAGGGTCAAGTGCCTTGCTTAAAGGCACATCACAGAACACCTAATCTGGGATTCAAACCAGCTACCTTTCAATTACTGGCCAAATGCTCTTAACCGCTAGGCTACAACCCTAAGCTAATTTTAGGCTCCTGTTGTTGAGGGTTGTTGTTACTTTTGCATTGTATTTGATAGGTGCATTTCACACGTGTCAGGCATTCGCGGGTGCATTTCCTCAAAGTCAATGTTAATTAGGCTGTATATTCGCTCAATATTGGGAGCTTAGAAATAACTTAGACATCATTAAAAAATCTTAGATTCTCTACTTTAGCATTTGTTTGAATAACCTACTGTAAACTCCGCTAGTGTGTTTTCCTATTTTGTTCAATATTGGTTGTCATCATTAGAAAGCAGTGATTACCTACCGTTCCTTCTTAAAAACTTTAAAATGAAAGACAATTCATTTGTAGTCCTAATGTATTTATCAATCAATTTAAGAATGGCCTATATTCTTTTCTCTGCTACTAAATTCTGTATTTTGGTGCGAGAGAGGGGAGGATGAAACAAGTTTGTCTCAGTAACAGATTCTTGAAAGCCTAACGTGTCATCTTAGCCACGTCGTTATGTGTGGACAACAACTCTTACGTTTCTTTTAACGGTGATTGTTAGCCTAAATGTGAGCGGTTTTCCCCCATTAAGATTTTAAACATCTGCCTTTCCCAGGCCTTAGTTTCAGTCTCAAGACGCACTGGGATCAAACACTCAGTCTCCCGTTGTATTTAGCATTTTGATAAATAACTTAACCATGTCCAAATTTATATTCAGTGTCTGCTTCTTAATTTTGGAGAAACATTTTGTCCTGTTTTGTTATGGTTAAACACCCCTAAAAGCAACAGGAAACAAATCAGATTTCAAAGCCTGTGGCTTGATGGGGTTGTCATGAAAGTTGGTTGCAATTTCTGTTTAATTCAACAGAAAAGGACAGAACAAATATTACAAGAAATATTATGGTTAAACTCAAATAGATTAATTAATAAAAACGTATATTTTTGGAAAACATTTTTAAAAACGGTATAATGTTTGTAAATTATATCATAAATAGGACTGGTGGAGTTATGGAGATGAAACCTGAACACACTTCACTATCTCCTTTTTGTAGCTTCTGATGATTTCTCTGTATCTAAAATTCCTGGTATGTTCACCACATGTATGTTTATATTTTCATAAACGGTATCTTTTTTAAGAAGTGTCAGTCAGAGACAACACTGGCTCCAGTTTATGCCCAGAATGATGTTTCCAACAGCACTTTTCCCCACTCCAGTTTTTCCAATCACAATTCTCAGGTCTTCACTGTCATGACATTGGCCTATTTGGGTACAGCAAGCACCATCCCCATCTCCCTGCCTCTCCCTGCCTCTCAATGCCTCTCCCTGCCTCTCCCTGCCTCTCCCTGCCCCCTACAACTACGCTGCTGTGGTCAGAGAGAGGTCGTAAATTCCTGAGGAGAAGACCCTGCCACATTGCCACATAGTTTAAGAAGCAGAGTAAATTTTCATAGAGAACAAGGGAATTTCTTCCATCTCACAGAACTTGAGGTACGAACAAATTTCATGTTCCGGAGAAAGTATAAAAGGCCGGTGAAGAATCCAGCTATGAACTGGTCCGTTTGTTACAACTTGGGGAAGCTCATGGGAGACGGCGTGGCCACATTACCATAACGATGTTTATATAATAGCCTCAGATATGAGGTTTACATCTAATTGTTGTATAAGATGAATGAGTGAGTATGATACTGTTTGTAAAATTGTGTAATATGATTTTGGACTGTTTAATGAAGGAAAATCCATTTGAACTAAATCAGATGACCGCCTCTGAATCCCAGTTAGGGTGAGGCATCCTGGTACAGCGCCTTTTCTGCAATTCCGAATAAAACCCAAGTTTGAGAAATTATCACCAGACCATATTTTTCTCCATTAGGAGGGGACGAAGGTTGCAGACCATTGCTGAATCTTTTAACCATACCACGTGGTTAAACTCTTAGACTATCGATACCGACAGAATAAGAACAAGTCTTTGATATTAATTACTAGTCTGCAGCTAGGAATTTGGTATCATTGAACGCGAAGACCGACAACCGCCGAAACATCCATTCTACAACAACACAAATGAATGTCACTCTGAACTACCTACGACAGAGAGAGAGAGAGAGAGAGGACGGAAACTCTCCAACAGAAACTAACTTTTCAACAGCGATCAAGACGACACACTGAGCGTAAATATATATATTGATTGCAATAGTTCCCGAATGAGTGAGCGTTCATGTGCAAAGGATTAGCATTTCAATTGTAATTGTATAATAATTAAATCTGTAGTGACTTCTCAGTCGACCCCCACTTCGCTTTGGTCTAACAAGCCGCCATGCCGGTTTAGCCCACTAGGGCACATTCTCCTATCATTTCTTGTAACCATATTTACTTTGTTTGTTTGTTTATGCATTTCTGTGAATTACTTAGTTAGTAATAAATAAATGATTTAAGACAATTGATGTATGGATGACTCATAGTGAAGACTGGGTTCGTGCAGATAACCAACAATTTACGATGTTTGGAATGAGACTAACGTGAGGTAAAGTAAATAATTCATTAATTAAGAAGACTATGGATCAGATATGAAAATATCTGAAAAGTTATTTTAGGAAATTATAACTTTGTGATCTGAATATTTTCCTTGGTGCCCCGACTTCCTAGTTAATCACGGTTACTGATTAATCAGTCTAATCGCGTAATACTAATTACAGAGAATCTTTGATAAAACTAAGTCTTCAACTTAATGATAGTAAAGACACGACATCACCTACCAAGATGATAAATCAGCAGTAACTTATTCATTAAGAATGGAGAAACGATTAGTCTAAAATATCACTTTGTTTTGCTTGTGCTGGAAGAATACACATTTGAATTTATGTACTCAACAACCATGATGACAGTGAAAAAGAAACAAAACAAAATTAGCAATTTACTAATATTATCTTCTTACCATGTAAACACAATTACTAGTGGTTAAAAGCATTGTGCCAGTAACTGAAAGGTTGCTGGTTCGAATCCCCGAGCTGACTAGGTGAAAAGTCTGTCGATGTGCCGTTGAGCAAGGCACTTAACACTAATTTCAATATCAAATTAAAGAAATTCTATATTAAATTAAAGAAATTCAATATCAAAGTAAGACTCAAAACTCTTGTCAAGAAATGGTAGCTGCTGAAATTTCTGCAGAGCAAGAAGAGAACACTGTCTCAAAGTGAGAAGTTCCCTGGCAATAGTCAAGGTTTTGCTTCATGTTATTTGTGTGACACTTCTATTTTTACTAGGTAATCAACGTACTCCAGGAGACAAATACACCATCGTCCTGAAGAATGGAGCCCAGAAGAATTACATAGGAAGTAGTATCCTAGACAAAAAGGGTTTTACAAACAACATAAAGGAATGTGAGCGACAAGTAGGCAGATCAACAGATGTTGTTATCAACACCCCAGATGATTTAATGAATCATTTCCTGTTGCAAATCTGCAAATTGTTCACTGTCTCACACCCAGACCCTAATTTATTCCTGCTTCTGATTGAGGAAAGGCACACCAAAAGAGGTTGAACCTCAAGTCGATCAGCTAAAGTATACCTTTGGTGAAAACATGACAGCAAACATGTTAATTGTGTTACCAGAGTTGTGATCTGGAAGCTTTTAAAAAATGAAAAAATAAAATGCTGCACCATCAATGATCTACATGATAACAAACCCATGCCCAAGAAACGTCATCAATACCAGTACAACTACCACGATTTCATGGCTAAAACAGCCCTCTTGGAGACAAAGAACAAGGCCCAAGACAAAATGGAATTACATTTATTTTAATTTTGTCTCTTATCTGACTTTGTTTGGGGCACTAAAGATATTATGTGTCATTTTTACATACTTTATGCTCAGAGTGCAACCTGGACATGCTGCCCAATGGTTACCATCTGTCTATCCCAGCTCCAACACTGTTCTTGGACCTGCTGACCAAGGGTTACTAGCTGTCTATCACAGCTCTGACACTCAACCAATCAGAAGCCAGATACTTATAAAGCAGCAATCAGCTGTAAAAACAATAACTTAAGTTCCCCTACCCGTTTCAGTAAAAAAGCTGAGGGATGGGGCTGGAGAAATGTAAGCACTCTCAAATTCATAAACAGAGCTATGGATGACCATCCACAATATAATAAATATATTTCTAAACATGTTTTGAGGCTATATAGTGTTTGTTTACATTTACATTGTTTACAAACAGTAAAGCAAGCTTATATTTGGGGTTCTTATGGGGTACGACAGTTGAACTAAGCTCATGAGGCATTTATAAGTTATGTTCTTTAAGAATAAATAGGTACATATCATTCATTTCTAAGTCCAAAAATGGATGTAGCAACTGCTGGTTTCCCCCTTAAATCAAATTCTTCAAAAACAAAGGGAAAGTATACCATTTTATAAAATGTGGAAAGCAGTTTAACCTTCCAACCTATCAAACAACAGCCTTTTATTATGAGAGTATAAAAATAACTGTCATATGTTTGTATTCATTATGCAATGAAATTAAATGTATTATTGTGAGAACAAAATTAGCCTAGCCAAACTTACATACTATGCTGAATGTTTATAAACATGAAACTGTTGTTACGCCCGTCGTTAGAAGGAGACCAAGGCGCAGCGTGGTAAGCGTACATCTTTCTTTATTAAGATGAACACCAGCAAAACAACAAAAGAATAAACGAGCGTAACGTTCTGCAGGCTACCTAGTAACTGCACAAAAACAAGATCCAGCAAACTAGGGTGGAAAACAGGCTGCCTAAGTATGATTCCCAATCAGAGACAACGATAGACAGCTGCCTCTGACTGGGAACCATACCTGGCCAACAAATAAATAAAAAACTAGAATGCCCACCCAACTGTTCATAGTATAGAGAGTGTAATTGCTTATCCTACAATTGAAAAACATTTTATCCTCTCGTTGTCTGGACAAACTCATATCAGTAAGTGATATTTAATTATTTTTTATAGAGCAATCAATTATGTTCAGAGCCCACATTTCAAGTATCTTTACTTGATTGTTCCTCTTGTTTTATCAGGTCTAAAACATAAAAGTCAAGCGAGCAACCAAATCATAACACTGAAGTGTACATTATAAATAGAAAGAGAATCCTCACAATTAACTTCAGTTAGTGGAGATGGAGGAGACAAACAAAAACATATGCTTTAAGTACTTTGCTTCCTCTTTCAATATATTTTGGGGTGTATCATGGGTCTCTGTCAGTTGTAACAAGTTTCAGTAAATTATTTTTGCTAGCATTTCTATGTTCATAAAAAAATCAAGATAAAAAAATATTTTGGTGCATTTTTCACCATATTGTTCCATCAGGTCTAGGTCACAATCCAGCGTACCATCAAATCAATCCCTGCAACGTTGTGAACATTGTGCTACTGGGTCAGACAGGCACTGGGAAGAGTGCTTGTGGCAACACAATCCTGGGAAAACATTTTTCAATCCAAGTTTTGTACAAGTTACTAGAGAGTGTCAGGTAGAGGAAAAGCAGATATCAAATACAGTGGTTAGGATCATTGATAACCCTGACTTCTATGATGAAGATGTTGATGCAGTGACCTCTGTCAGTCTGGGTCTTGTGTGTACTTACTGGTTATTCAGGTTGGCCAAGTCACAGACAGTGACGGAGAGGTATTCGATCAATTGAAAAATAGTTTTGGCAGTGACATCCTTGAGAAAATGATTGTTCTCTTTACTCATGAAGAGTACCTAAAAAAAAATCGAAGAATTCCTCAAACAGGCCGTTTGTCCTCTTCAACAGATAATTATGCTTTGTGAGAACAGATACAATTAATAAATACTAGCACAGACCGTCAGCAGGTGATTGAGCTGATGGGGGAAAAAATCTGCTTAATTCCAGACTATAATCGAATGTTCCCTGATTTACAGGAGAAGGAACAAAAGAAAGAAAGTTCAAAATGGTCATATATTTTTTCCAAGCTGGTCTAAATGGTGCTAGTGTAACGATGGTCCTCCTCCTCTTCAACCGAAAAGGAGGAGTAGTGATGGAACCAAGGCGCAGCGAGTTGTGAACACATAATTTATTTAAAGACAAGACGAAAAAACACGAACTTCACTATAACTAACAAAACAACAAACGGAGTAGACAGACCTGGACGACGAACTTACATTAAACACGAAGAACGCACGAACAGGGAAAATAGACTACACAAAATGACGATGTACAAAAACAAACCGAACAGTCCCGTATGGTGCGAAAAACACTGACACAGGAGACAACCACCCACCACGAACACTGTGAAACAACCTACCTAAATATGACTCTCAATTAGAGGAACGCCAAACACCTGCCTCTGATTAAGAGCCATACCAGGCAACCCTTAAACCAACATAGAAACAGAAAACATAGAATGCCCACCCAAACTCACGTCCTGACCAACTAACACATACAATAACTAACAGAAATAGGTCAGGAACGTGACATAACCCCCCCCCTTTAAAGTGCGAACTCCGGGCGCACCAGCACAAAGTCTAGGGGAGGGTCTGGGTGGGCATCTGACCACGGTGGTGGCTCAGGCTCAGGGCGAGGTCCCCACCCCACCATAGTCAATCCCAGCTTACATCTCCCCCTACAAATGACCACCCACATATTACACCCACTTAATCTTTTGGGTAACATTGAGACAAGGGGC
Source organism: Salvelinus fontinalis (assembly GCF_029448725.1). NCBI lineage: Eukaryota > Metazoa > Chordata > Actinopteri > Salmoniformes > Salmonidae > Salvelinus > Salvelinus fontinalis. The sequence goes on along the minus strand of NC_074703.1, from coordinate 5,399,812 downwards.
AGCACCGGGATAGAGGGATAGCTCAGGACAGAGGGATAGCTCAGGATAGAGAGGTAGCTCAGGATAGAGAGGTAGCTCAGGATAGAGGGGCAACTCCGGACTGAAAGGCAGCTCCGGACAGAGAGACAGCTCTGGACTGAGGGGCAGTTCTGGATAAATAGCCGCTCTGGGCTGAGGGACAGCTCATGACTGGCTGACGGCTCTGGACACTCATGGCTGGCTGACGGCTCTGGACGCTCATGGCTGGCTGACGGCTCTGGACGCTCATGGCTGGCTGACGGCTCTGGACGCTCATGGCTGGCTGACTGCTCTGGATGCTCATGGCTGGCTGACGGCTCTGGACGCTCATGGCTGGCTGACGGCTCTGGCAGATCCTGTCTGGTTAGCGGCTCTGGCAGATCCTGTCTGGTTGGCGGCTCTGGCAGATCCTGTCTGGTTGGCGGCTCTGGCAGATCCTGTCTGGTTGGCGGCCCTGGCAGATCCTGTCTGGTTGGCGGCCCTGGCAGATCCTGTCTGGTTGGCGGCCCTGGCAGATCCTGTCTGGTTGGCGGCTCTGGCAGATCCTGTCTGGTTGGCGGCTCTGGCAGATCCTGTCTGGTTGGCGGCTCTGGCAGATCCTGACTGACGAATGGCTCTAGCGGCTCCTGACTGACTAACGGCTCTGACGGCTCGGGACAGACGGGCGGCTCTAATGGCTCGGGACAGACGGATGGCTCAGACGGCGCTGGGGAGACGGATGGCTCAGATGGCGCTGGGGAGACGGATGGCTCAGATGGCGCTGAGGAGACGGATGGCTCAGATGGCGCTGAGGAGACGGATGGCTCAGATGGCGCTGCGGAGACGGATGGCTCAGATGGCGCTGCGGAGACGGATGGCTCAGACTGATCCTGTCTGGCGGAAGGCTTTGGCTGCTCCTGTCTGGCGGAAGGCTCTGTAGGCTCATGGCAGACGGGTAGTTCATGCGGCGCTTGGCAGACGGACAGTTCAGGCGCCGTTGGGCAGACGGCAGACTCTGGCCGACTGAGACGCACTGTAGGCCTGGTGCGTGGTGCCGGAACTGGAGGCACCGGACTGGAGACACGCACTTCAAGCCTAATGCGGGGAGCAGGGACAGGGCACACTGGACTCTCAAAGCGTACTATATGCCTGGTGCGTGGTACCGGCACTGGTGGCACCGGGCTGAGTGCACGCACCTCAGGACGAGTACGGGGAGAAGGAACAGTGTGTACAGGGCTCTGGAGACGCACAGGTGGCTTAGTGCGTGGTGCCGGAACTGGAGGCACCGGACTGGAGACACGCACCATAGAGAGAGTGCGTGGAGGAGGAACAGGGCTCTGGAAACGCACTGGAAGCCTGGTGCGTGGTGTAGGCACTGGTGGTACTGGGCTGGGGCGGGGAGGTAGCGCCGGAAATACCGGACCGTGCAGGCGTACTGGCTCCCTTGAGCACCGAGCCTGCCCAACCTTACCTGGTTGAATGCTCCCCGTCGCCCGACCAGTGCGGGGACGTGGAATAAACCGCACCGGGCTATGTAGGCAAACCGGGGACACCATGCGTAAGGCTGGTGCCATGTAAGCCGGCCCAAGGAGACGTACTGGTGGCCAGATATGTAGAGCCGGCTTCATGGCGCTTGGCTCAATGCTCCATCTAGCCCTACCAGTGCGGGGAGGTGGAATAACCCGCACTGGGCTATGCACACGTACAGGAGACACCGTGCGCTCTACTGCGTAACACGGCGTCTGCCCGTACTCCCGCTCTCCACGGTTAGCCTGGGAAGTGGGCGCAGGTCTCCTACCTGCCCTTGGCCCACTACCTCTTAGCCGCCCCCCCCAAGACATTTTTGGGTGGTACTCACGGGCTTTTCGGGCTTCCGTGCTAGACTCGTCCCCTCATAACTCCGGTTCCCTTCTCCGGTTGCCTCTGCTCTCCTCAGTGCCTCCAGCTGTTCCCATGGGAGGCGATCCCTTCCAGCCAGGATCTCCTCCCATGTGTAGCAACCTTTACCGTCCAAAACATCGTCCCAAGTCCATTCCTGTGTAGTATCCTGCTCGACTTCGCGCCGCTTGGTTCTGGATCGGTGGGTGGTTCTGTAACGGTGGTCCTCCTCCTCTTCAACCGAAAATGAGGAGTAGTGATGGAACCAAGGCGCAGCGGGTTGTGAACACATAATTTATTTAAAGACAAGACGAAAAAACACGAACTTCACTATAACTAACAAAACAACAAACGGAGTAGACAGACCTGGACGACGAACTTACATTAAACACGAAGAACGCACGAACAGGGAAAATAGACTACACAAAATGACGATGTACAAAAACAAACCGAACAGTCCCGTATGGTGCGACAAACACTGACACAGGAGACAACCACCCACCACGAACACTGTGAAACAACCTACCTAAATATGACTCTCAATTAGAGGAACGCCAAACACCTGCCTCTAATTAAGAGCCATACCAGGCAACCCTTAAACCAACATAGAAACAGAAAACATAGAATGCCCACCCAAACTCACGTCCTGACCAACTAACACATACAACAACTAACAGAAATAGGTCAGGAACGTGACAGCTAGCAATTATAGGGTTATGGGTTTCAATCCCGCTGGGGTCACCAAAATAAAAAAATGTATGGACACTTTGGGTAAAAGTGTCTGCTAAATGGCAAAACCAGTTAAGTTTGATTATGTATACAAAGATGAATTAAGCAATTCTACGATAATCGAGAATTTCAATAAGAATTTTTCTATGGCTGGCCATGCTTTCCACCTGGCTACCCCTACCCCGGTCAACAGCTCTGCCCCCCCACAGCAACTTGCTCAAGCCTCCCCCATTTCTCCTTCACCCAAATCGAGATAGCTGATGTTCTAAAAGAGCTGCAAATTCTGGATCCCTACAAATCAGCAGGGCTAGACAATCTGGACCCTCTCTACAATTATCTGCCGAAATTGTTGCAACCCCTATTACTGTTCAACCTCTCTTTTGTATCGTCTGTGATTCCCATATATTGGAAAGCTGTCGCGGTCATCCCCCTTTTCATAGGGGAGAAACTCTAGACCCAAACTGCTACAGACCTATGTCTATTCTACCCTGCCTTTCTAATGTCTTTGAAATCCAAGTTAACAAACAGATCACCGACCATTTTGAATCTCACCGTACCTTCTCCGCTATGCAATCTGGTTTCAGAGCTGGTCATGGGTGCACCTCAGCCACGCTCAAGGTCCTAAACGATATCATAACCGCCATCAATAAGAGACATTACTGTGCAGCTGTATTCATCGACCTGGCTAAGACTTTGGACTCTGTCAATCACAACATTCTTATCGGCAGACTCAATAGCCTTGGTTTCTCAAATGATTGCCTCGCTTGGTTCACCAACTACTTCTCCGATAGAGTTCAGTTTGTCAAATCGGAGGGCCTGTTGTCCGGACCTCTGGCAGTCTCTATGGGGGTGCCACAGGGTTCAATTCTCAGGCCGACTCTCTTCTCTGTATACATCAACGATGTCGCTCTCGCTGCTGGTGATTCTCTGATCCACCTCTACGCAGACGACACCATTCTGTATACCTCTGGCCCTTCTTTGGACACTGTTAACTAACCTCCAGATGAGCTTCAATGCCATACAACTCTCCTTCCGTGGCCTCCAACTGCTCTTAAATGCAAGTAAAGCTAAATGCATGCTCTTCAACCGATTGCTGCCTTCACCTGCCTGCCCGTCCGTCATCACTACTCTAAACGGTTCTGACTTAGAATATGTGGACAACTACAAAAAACTAGGTGTCTGGTTAGACTGTAAACTCTCCTTCCATATTCACATTAAACATTTCCAATACAAAATTAAATCTAGTATCGGCTTCCTATTTTGCAACAAAGCATCATTCACTCATGTTGCCAAACATACCCTCTTAAAACTGACCATCCTACCAAAATAGCCTCCAATACTCTACTCAGCAAATTGGATGCAGTCTATCACACTGCCATCCGTTTTGTCACCAAAGCCCCATATACTACCCACCACTGCGACCTGTATGCTCTCGTTGGCTGGCCCTCGCTTCATATTCGTTACCAAACCCACTGGCTCCAGGTCATCTATAAGTCTTTGCTAGGTAAAGCCCCACCTTATCTCAGCTCACTGGTCACCATAGCAGCACCCACCCGTAGCACGCGCTCCAGCAGGTATATTTCACTGGTCACCCCCAAAGCCAATTCCTCCTTTGGCTGCCTTTTCTTCCAGTTCTCTGCTGCCAATGACTGGAATGAATTGCACAACAACAACAAAAAATCACTGAAGCTGGAGACTCGTATCTCCCTCACTAACTTTAAGCATCAGCTATCAGAACAGCTTACAGATCATTGCACCTGTACATAGCCCATCCAACTACCTCATCCCCATATTGTTATTTATATTTTATTGCTCCTTTGCACCCCAGTATCTCTACTTGCACATTCATCTTCTGCACATCTATCACTCCAGTGTTTAATTGCTAAATTGTAATTATTTCCCCACTACGGCCTATTTATTGCCTTACCTCCCTAATCTTACTTAATTTGCACTCACTGTATATAGACTTTTCTATTGTGTTATTGACTGTACGTTTGTTTATTCCATGTATAACTCTGTGTTGTTGTTTGTGTCGCACTGCTTTGCTTTATCTTGGCCGGGCAGTTGTAAATGAGAACTTGTTCTCAACTGGCTTACCTGGTTAAATAAAGGTGAAATTAAAAATACATTTAAAAAAGCAAACAATGGTTGTTTTTAAAATCACATAATTATTAGGTCCTTAAAAACCATGAAAGATTATTGCCTGGGATAGATCTAAAATGTTGCAAATTTATAATTGATTTGTTGCCTTTGATACAAATTGTACTATGTGTAACGGAATTCTTCGTCCTCCTCTGACGAGGAGTAAGAAATGTCGGACCAAGATGCAGTGTGATGAGTATCCATTTTAATTTGAATACTTGAAACAAACAAAATAACGAATAAACGAACGAAGATGAAACAGTCCCGTAAAGTGACAACACAAACACAGGAACACAGTAACAGGAACACTAACCCACAACCCACAATAGAAAACAGGCTACCTAAATATGGTTCCCAATCAGAGACAACGAGAAACACCTGCTCTGATTGAGAACCATATCAGCGCCTCGTATCGGCCGGGCTAGAGTGGGAAGAGGCACCGGATAGACCGGACCGTGGAGGCTCACCGTGGAGGCTCACTGGAGGTCTCGAGCACTGAGCTTTCCCAACCCTACCTGGCTGAATGCTCCCCGTAGCCAGACGGGCGGCTCAGGCGGCGCTGGACAGACGGGCGGCTCAGGTGGCACTGGACAGACGGGCGGCTCAGGCGGCGCTGGACAGACGGGAGCACCTGGAGGAAGGAAACGGAGAGACAGCCTGGTGCGTGGGGCTGCCACCGGAGATCTGGTACGTGGAATAGGCACCGGATAGACCGGACCGTGGAGGCTCACTGGAGGTCTCGAGCACTGAGCTTTCCCAACCCTACCTGGCTGAATGCTCCCCGTAGCCAGGCCAGTGCGGCGAGGTGGAATAGCCCGCACAGGGCTGTGCTGGCGAACCGGGGACACCATGCGTAGGGCTGGTGCCATGTACCCCGGCCTGAGGAGACGCACTGGAGACCAGATGTGTTGAGCCGGCTTCATGGCACCTGGCTCGATGCCCACTCTAGCCCGGCCGATACGAGGCGCTGCTATGTACCGCACCGGGCTCTGCCTGCGCACCCGGGACACCGTGCGCCTCACGGCATAACACGGTGCCTGCCCGGTCCCTCTCTCTCCACAGTAAGCACGGGGAGTTGGCTCAGGTCCCCTACCTGACTTAACCACACTCCCCGTGTGCCCCCCCAAGAAATTTTTGGGGCTGCCTCTCGTGCTTCCAACCGCGCTTTCGTGCTGCCTCCTCATACCACTGCCTCTCAGCTTTCGCTGCCTCCAGTTCTGCTTTGGGGCGGCGATATTCACCAACCTGAGCCCAGGGTCCTTCTCCGTTTAAAATCTCCTCCCATGTCTAGGAGTCCTGAGATTTCGACCGCTGCTGCCCATTACCACGCTGCTTGGTCCGGTTGTGGTGGGTTATTCTGTCACGGAATTCTTGGTCGCCTCTGGACTCTTTCGGCCGACTAAGATCGTGACACTATTCAACTCTCCAGTTAAATGAACTGCATTTGTTTGAGTTTTCTGTTTAACTGTATACATGCAGTGCATTCATATTCAGACCCCTTGACTTTTTCCAAATGTTCTTACGTTACAGCCTTTTTTCTAAAATGGATTAAGTTGTTTTTACCCCCTAATCAATCTACACACAATACCCCATAAGGACACCTTTAAGAGTGATTACAGTCGAGTCTTCTTGGGTATGACGCTACAAGCTTGGCAAACCTGTATTTGGGGAGTTTCTCCCATTCTTCTCTGCAGATCCTCTCAAGCTCTGTCAGGTTGGATTGGGCGGCCAGCTCTGGGAAGAGTCTTGGTGGTTCCAAACTTCTTCGATTTAAAAATGATGGAGGCCACTGTGTTCTTGGGGAGCTTCAATACTGTAGACATTTTTTGGTACCCTTCCCAAGAGCTGTGCCTCGACACAATCCTATCTCAGGTTCTACAGACAATTCCTTCGACCTCATGGCTTGGTTTCTGCACTGTTAACTGTGGGACCTTAATTAATACCCATCCCGGATCCGGGATCCTCCTCATCAAAAAAGCTGACTAGCATAGCCTAGCCTAACGGGACAGGGATATCATATAATATAATTTTCATGAAATCACAAGTCCAATACAGCAAATGAAAGATAAACATCTTGTGAATCCAGCCATCATTTCCGATTTTTAAAATGTTTTACAGCGAAAACACAATATGTATTTCTATTAGTTAACCACAATAGCCAAACACACAACTGCATTTGTTCACCATGTTTCTACCGCATAGGTAGCTTTCAAAAAAACGACAAAATAGAGATAAAATTAGTCACTAACCAAGAAACAACTTCATCAGATGACAGTCTTATAACATGTTATACAATACATTTATGTTTTGTTCGAAAAATGTGCATATTTGAGGTATAAATCATAGTTTTACATTGCAGCTACCATCACAAATAGCACCAAAGCAGCCAGAATAATTACAGAGAGCAACGTGAAATACATAAATACTCATCATAAAACATTTATGAAAAATACATGGTGTACAGCAAATGAAAGATAAACATCTTGTGAATCCAGCCAATATTTCCAATTTTTTAAGTCTTTTACAGCGAAAACACAATATATATTTCTATTAGCTGTCACGTTCCTGACCTGTTTTCTGTTGTTTGGTATGTGTTTAATTGGTCAGGGCGTGAGTTTGGGTGGGTAGTCTATGTTATGTGTTTTCTATGTTGGGTTAATGGGTTGCCTGGTATGGCTCTCAATTAGAGGCAGGTGTTTGGCGTTTCCTCTGATTGAGAGTCATATTAAGGTAGGTTGTTCTCACTGTTTGTTTGTGGGTGATTGTTCCTGTGTCTGTGTAATCCACATGGGACTGTTTCGTTTGTTCGTTCGTTTTAGGTAGTCTGTTCCTGTTCTTGCGTCCTTCGTCTAATTGTAAGTTTGTTTGTTTCAGGTCTGTTGCCTTCGTTTATTGTTTTGTAGTTTGTTCTAGTGTTTTGTCAGTGTTTCGTCTGTTTGTAATAAATCGTTATGTATTCAACACCCGCTGCGCCTTGGTCCGTTCATACACCACCAGACGAACGTTACAGAATCACCCACCAAACCCGGATCAAGCAGCGGGTTAACGGACAGCGCACGAAGCAGGATTTCTGGTCTTGGGAGGAAATCATGGAAGGAAAAGGACCATGGGCTAAAGTTGGAGTGAATCGCCGCCCATGGGAACAGCTGGAAGCAGCTCGGAGAGCGGAGGAAACCGGAGAGAGGAACCGGCGTTATGAGGGGACGCGTCTAGCACGGAAGCCCGAAAAGCCCGCAAGTACAACCCAAAAATTTCTTGGGGGGGGCTAAAAGGTAGTGGGTCTAGGGCAGGTAGGAGACCTGCGCCCACTTCCCAGGCTAACCGTGGAGAGCGGGAGTACGGGCAGACACCGTGTTACGCAGTAGAGCGCACGGTGTCTCCTGTACGTGTGCATAGCCCGGTGCGGGTTATTCCACCTCCCCGCACTGGTAGTGCTAGATTGAGCATTGAGCCAAGTGCCATGAAGCCGGCTCTACATATCTGGCCACCAGTACGTCTCCTTGGGCCGGCTTACATGGCACCAGCCTTACGCATGGTGTCCCCGGTTCGCCTACATAGCCCGGTGCGGGTTATTCCACCTCCCCGCACTGGTCAGGCGACGGGGAGCATACAACCAGGTAAGGTTGGGCAGGTTCAGTGCTCAAGGGAGCCAGTACGCCTACACGGTCCGGTATATCCGGCGCCACCTTCCCGCCCCAGCTCAGTACCACCAGTGCCTACACCACGCACCAGGCTTCCAGTGCGTCTCCAGAGCCCTGTTCCTCCTCCACGCACTCTCCCTGTGGTGCGTGTCTCAAGCTCAGTGCCTCCAGTTTCGGCACCACGCATCAAGCCTCCTGTGCGTCTCCAGAGCCCTGTACGCACTGTTCCTTCTCCCCGCACTCGCCCTGAGGTGCGTGCCCTCAGCCCGGTACCTCCAGTTCCGGTACCACGCACCAGGCCTATAGTGCGCATCGAGAGTCCAGTGTGCCTTGTTCCTGCTCCCCGCACTAGCCTTGAGGTACGTGTCTCCAGTCCGGTACCACCAGTTCCGGCACCACGCACCAGGCCTACTGTGGGCCTCAGCAGGTCAGAGTCGGCTGTCTGCCCAACGCCGCCTGCACTGCTCGTCTGCCCAGCACCGTCTGAGCCATCTGTCTGCCCAGCACCGTCTGAGCCATCTGTCTGCCCAGCGTCGTCTGACCCATCTGTCTGCCCAGCGCCGTCTGAGCCATCCGTCTGTCCAGTGCCGTCTGAGCCATCCGTCTGCCCAGCGCCTTCTGAGCCATCCGTCTGCCCAGCGCCTTCTGAGCCATCCGTCTGCCCAGCGCCTTCTGAGCCATCCGTCTGCCACGGGCCATTAGAGCCGCCCGTCTGTCCCGAGCCATTAGAGCCGTCCGTCAGTCAGGAGCCGCTAGAGCCGTCCGTCAGTCAGGAGCTGCTAGAGCCGCCAGCCAGTCAGGAGCTGCCAGAGCCGCCAGCCAGTCAGGAGCTGCCAGAGCCACCATCCAGTCAGGAGCTGCCAGAGCCGCCAGCCAGTCAGGAGCTGCCAGAGCCGCCAGCCAGTCAGGAGCTGCCAGAGCCGCCAGCCAGTCAGGAGCTGCCAGAGCCGCCAGCCAGTCAGGAGCTGCCAGAGCCGCCAGCCAGTCAGGAGCTGCCAGAGCCGCCAGCCAGTCAGGAGCTGCCAGAGCTGCCCTACAGTCATGAGCTGCCCTACAGTCATGAGCTGCCCTTCAGTCATGAGCTGCCCTTCAGTCATGAGCTGCCCTTCAGTCATGAGCTGCCCTCCAGTCATGAGCTGCCCTCCAGTCATGAGCTGCCCTCCAGTCATGAGCTGCCCTCCAGTCATGAGCTGCCTTCCAGTCATGAGCTGCCTTCCAGTCATGAGCTGCCTTCCAGTCCGGAGCTGCCACTCAGTCCGGAGCTGCCACTCAGTCCGGAGCTGCCACTCAGTCCGGAGCTGCCACTCAGTCCGGAGCTGCCACTCAGTCCGGAGCTGCCACTCAGCCCGGAGCTGCCACTAGTCCGGAGTTGTCCCTCTGTCCTAAGCTACCTCTCTGTCCTGAGCTACCTCTCTGTCCTGAGCTACCTCTCTGTCCTGAACTACCTCTCTGTCCTGAGTTGTCTCCTCTATTGTAGAGGGGCGTTGGTGAAGGTTCCTGGACCATGGTCCGGGGCGAGGGTCGCCACTCAAGGGACGCTAAGGAGGTGGACAAAGACAGTGGTGGAGTGGTGTCCTCGTCCACCGCCGGAGCCGCCACCGCGGACAGATGCCCACCCAGACCCTCCCCTTGAGTTTTAGGGGTGCGTCCGTAGTTCGCACCTTGAGGGGGGGGTTCTGTCACGTTCCTGACCTGTTTTCTGTTGTTTTAGTATGTGTTTAATTGGTCAGGGCATGAGTTTGGGTGGGTAGTCTATGTTATGTGTTTTCTATGTTGGGTTAATGGGTTGCCTGTTATGGCTCTCAATTAGAGGCAGGTGTTTGGCGTTTCCTCTGATTGAGAGTCATATTAAGGTAGGTTGTTCTCACTGTTTGTTTGTGGGTGATTGTTCCTGTGTCTGTGTAATCCACATGGGACTGTTTCGTTTGTTCGTTCGTTTTAGGTAGTCTGTTCTTGTTCTTGCGTCCTTTTGTAAGTTTGTTTGTTTCAGGTCTGTTGCCTTCGTTTATTGTTTTGTAGTTTGTTCTAGTGTTTTGTCAGTGTTTCGTCTGTTTGTAATAAATCGTTATGTATTCAACACCCGCTGCGCCTTGGTCCGTTCATACACCACCAGACGAACGTTACATTAGCTCACTACAGTAGCCAAACACACAACGCAATTTACTCCCCACCTAAATAGCTTGCACAAAACCGACAGAATAGAGATAAAATTAATCACTAACCTTGAACAACTTCATCAGATGACAGTCTTATAACATCATGTTATACAATACAATTATGTTTTGTTCGGAAATGTGCATATTTAGAGCTACAAATTCTGATTATACATTGTGAATATGTAGCATCGATTCACCAGAATCTCCGGAGATATTTTGGACACTCACCTAATCTGACCAAAGAACTCATCATAAACTTTACATAAAAATACTTGTTGTATGGTAAATGAAAGATACACTGGTTCTTAATGCAACAGCTGTGTTAGATTTCAAAAAATTACTTTCGATAACATACAGCTTGCGTTATTGCGAGACAGCGCTCACCAAAATGGCGGAGAATAGGACTCAACATTTCACACAGAAATACGAAATAACATCATAAATGTTTTCTTACTTTTGTTGAGCTTCAATCAGAATGTTGTACAAGGAGTCCTTGATCCAGAATAAATCGTTGTTTGGTTTTAGAATGTCCATTTCTTCTGTCGAATTCGCACCACAATGCTAACCAAGGTTACTAACATTCCCACCCTCTCTTGGCGCAAAGAACGGAAAACTCCAAAAGTCCCAATAAACGTTGAATAAACTGATAAAACTCCTACTTTATGATGTTATTATCACATGTATCAAATAAAATCAGAGCCGGAGATATTCGCAGTGTAAACCGAACGCTTTTCAGAAGGCAATGTCGAGCTCCGCCACGCGCCTGAGAAGACAAAGAAATTTCCAGACCTGTCACTCCAAAAGCTCTTGTTCGGCCTCAGATCAAGCTAGACACCCCATTCCATCTTCCACTGCCTGTTGACATCTAGTGGAAGGCGTATGAAGTGCATGCATATCGATAAATATAAGGCAATTGAATAGGCAGGCACTGAAACAGAGCCTCGTTTTTAGATTTTTCACTTCCTGAATGGAAGTTTGCTGCAAAATGAGTTCTGATTTACTCACAGATATAATTCAAACAGTTTTAGAAACTTGAGAGTGTTTTCTTTCCAATAGTAATACTAATATGCATATTGTATGATCTAGAATAGAGTACGAGGCAGTTTAATTTGGGCACGATTTTTTCCAAAGTGAAAACAGCGCCCCCCTATTCACAAGAAGTTAAATAGACAGGTGTGTGCCTTTCCAAATCATGTCCAATCAATTGAATTTACGACAGGTGGACTCCAATCAATTTGTAGAAACATCTCAAGGATGATCAATGGAAACAGGATGCACCTGAGCTCAATTTCGAGTTTCACAGCAAAGGGTCTGAGTACTTATGTAAATAAGGTATTTATGTTTTTTATTTTATTTGCAAACTTTCTAAAAACCTTTTTTTGCTTTGTCATTATGGTGTATTGCGTGTATATTGATGATGAAAAAAATCTATGTAATACATTTTAGAATAAGGCTGTAACGTATCAAAATGTACCCCATCTAGAATGTTCCGCTGTCCCATTGTGGAATCCTCCATCAGAAGGTGTGTGGCTTAGCTGGACAGGTCAGGCCCCATCAGAGTTCTTTTTGCATTTGATAATGTGCAACTGTTAGGGAAAGACTTGAAAAGCATTGAACAGCAAGATTTTTGAATTCAGGCTGTAACACAACAAAACGTGGATTAGGTCAAGGAAAATACTTTCTGAAGGCACTGTATATATTAGAATGTCTAATAAACAACTATGTTGTTTACATTAACTATATTGTTTTTGTAAAAAGAAAAAAAACTTCACCTGTGTGCGGACGATACTGTGGTCTATGCTATTATCCCATTGTTGCTCATGCTCTATCTAAGAAAGTAGGTTGACCCTTTTCGATGTCATGTAGGTCAAATCAAATCAAATTGTATTTGTCACATGCGCCGAATACAACAGGTACCTTATAGTGAAATGCTTACTTACAAGCCCCTAACCAACAACGCAGAGTTATAAAAAAAAGTAAGTGAGAAAAGATTAGCTAAATAAACTAAAGGGAAACATAGTAACACAATAAAATAACACTAACGAGGCAATGTACAAGGCATACTGGTACCGAGTCAGATAATACACAGAGTAGCAGCAACGGAGATCAGGCCACCACCGTTGTCTCGGCAAACTTAATGAGGGTGTTGGAGTTGTGGATGGCCACACAGTCGTGGGTGAACAGGGAGTACAGGAGGCAAGCATGCACCGCTGAGGGGCCCCCATGTAGAACGTCAGTGTGGCAGATGTGTTGTTGCTTACCCATACCACTTGGGGGAAGCCCGGCAGGAAGTCCAGGATCCAGTTGCAAAGGGACATGTTCAGTCCTAGGGTCCTTAGCTTAGTGATGAGCTTTGAGGGCACTACGGTGTTGAACATTGAGCTGTAGTCAATGACTAGCATTCTCACATAGGTGTTCCTTTTGTCCAGGTAGGAAAGGGCAGTGTGGAATGGAATAGAGATTGTGTCATCTGTAAACAATCAGGGCCTTACAAGCGTGCTGTGAAAGGCCCAAACCCCTTTCCAAGGCTGCCCCGTTCACCGAGAGATCCCCAGCGAACCCAGGCATTTCAAGTAAATACATTCACGATTTCTTGCTCAAAGCAGGCGATGGTTTGTGTGCAAAGTATATGGTTACTGCAGGTGATAGTAGTTTCTGAAGTTGGCAATGTTAATTAAGTGTCTCTGTCACTCTCTCCTTCTCTTCTTTAACAAATCAAATACAATTTTAATGGTCACATACACGTGTTTAGCAGATGTTATTGCAGGTGTAGTGACATGCTTGTGTTTCTAGCTCCAACAGTGCAGTAATATCTAACATGTAATATCTAACAATTTCACAACAATACACACAAAACTAATGAGGCTATTGTTTTATAGTTAAATGTAAGATGATGGCCAGTTAAAACTAATTTAAAATATATATTTTTTTGGCAACAATACACACTAATGCATTATCATGATTGTTGTGTTGTAGGAGAATATAACACAATAGATCTGGTAAAAGATAATACAAGTTTTAGACTGATCCCATGAACCATTGCATTCTCTGTTCAAAATGTTGTATCAAGACTGCCCAAATGTTCCTAATTTGTTTATTAATAACTTTTCATGTTCAAAATGGTGCACTCTCCTCAAACAATAGCATGGTATTCTTTCACTGTAATAGCTACTATAAATTGGACAGTGCAGTTAGATTAATAAAAACTTAAGCTTTCTGCCAATATCAGATATGTCTATGACCTGGGGAATTTTCTTGTTACTTACAACCTCATGCTAATCACATTAGCATACATTAGCTCAACCGTCCCGTGGATGGGACACTGATCCCGAAGTTTTAATGGGCACTTGGTGACAAATCTCACCACGGCAACAGGCCTCTCTGCCAAAGGTGAATTATAAACACTTGAAACAAAGACAAAGATTTGTTTGTTGGATGGTGTGTTGAAAAACTCTTTCATTCCTCAGTTTACAATGATCGTGTGATTGTTGTACGAACTTCAGACTGTTTTCATTGATATCAGTGCAGTCTATCTGTATTAGTGTGTCTAATGATACACTGACTCATGCATTACTCATACATTTGGACTTGGAATATGATGCATGTGTTGGCCTTGCTTGTCACTCCAGCAGTAGAAGCTGCTCTAGCACTGCTCCTGTAGTAGAAGGTTTACTAGTGCTGCTCCTGGAGTAGAAGGTGTTCTAGCCATACTCCTGAAGTAGAATGTTTCCTAGAACTGCTCCTGGAGTAGAAGGTGTTCTAGCCCTACTCCTGCAGCAGAAGGTATACTAGCCCTGCTCCTGTAATAGAAGGTGTTGTAGCCCTGCTCCTGCTGTAGAAGGTATACTAGTCCCATAGAAGGTTTACTAGCCCTGCTCCTGTAGTATAAAGTGTTCTAGCCCTGCTCCTGTAGTAGAACGTGTACTAGCCCTGTAGAAGGTATACTAGCCCTGCACCTGTAGAAGAAGGTGTACTAGCCCTGCTCCTGAAGTAGAAGGTGTACTAGCCCTGTAAAAGATTTACTAGCCCTGCTCCTGTAGTATAAGGTGTTCAAGCCCTGTTCCTGTAGTAGAACGTGTACTAGCCCTGTAGAAGGTGTTCTAGCCCTGCTCCTGTAATAGAAGGTGTACTAGCCTTATCCTTGTAATAGAAGGTGTTCTAACCCTGCTTCTAAAGTAGAAGGTGTACTAGCCCTGCTCCTGTAATAGAAGGTGTACTAGCCCTGCTCCTGGATTTGAAGGTGTACTAGCCCTGTTCCAGGAGTAGAAGGTATATTAGCCCTGCTTCTGGAGTAGAAGGTGTACAAGCCCTGCTCCTGAAGTAGAATGTTTACTGGCCCTGCTCCTGCAGTAGAAGGTGTACTAGCCTTATCCTTGTAATAGAAGGTGTTCTAACCCTGCTTCTGGAGCAGAAGGTGTACTAGCCCTGCTCCTGTAATAGAAGGTGTTCTAGCCCTGCTCCTGCAGTAGAAGGTGTTCTAGCCCTGCTCCTGTAGTATAAGGTGTTCTAGCCCTGCTCCAGCTCAGAAGGTGTACTAGCCCTGCTCCTGTAGTAGGTGTTCTAGCCCTGCACCTGTAGTATAAGGTGTTCAAGCCCTGCTCCTGGAGTAGAAGGTGTTCTAGCCCTGCTCCTGTAGTGGAAGGTGTTCTAGCCCTGCTCCTGGAGTAGAAGGTATACTGGCCCTGCTCCTGAAGTAGAAGGTGTACTAGCCCTGCTCCTGAAGTAGAATGTATACTAGCCCTGCTCCTGAAGTAGAAGGTATACTAGCCCTGCTCCTGCAGTAGAAGGTGTTCTAGCCCTGCTCCTGGAGTAAAGGGTATACTAGCCCTGTTCCTGGAGTAGAAGGTATACTAGCCCTGCTCCTGTAGTAGAAGGTGTACTAGCCCTGCTCCTGCAGTAGAAGGTATACTAGCCCTGCTCCTGGAGTAGAAGGTATACTAGCCCTGCTCCTGAAGTAGAAGGTATACTAGCCCTGCTCCTGCAGAAGAAGGTGTACTAGCCTTATCCTTGTAATAGAAGGTGTTCTAACCCTGCTTCTGGAGCAGAAGGTGTACTAGCCCTGCTCCTGTAATAGAAGGTGTTCTAGCCCTGCTCCTGGAGTAGAAGGTGTTCTAGCCCTGCTCCTGCAGTAGAATGTGTTCTAGCCCTGCTCCTGTAGTATAAGGTGTTCTAGCCCTGCTCCTGCTCAGAAGGTGTACTAGCCCTGCTCCTGTAGTAGGTGTTCTAGCCCTGCACCTGTAGTATAAGGTGTTCAAGCCCTGCTCCTGGAGTAGAAGGTGTTCTAGCCCTGCTCCTGCAGTAGAAGGTGTTCTAGCCCTGCTCCTGGAGGAGAAGGTGTTCTAGCCCTGCTCCTGCAGTAGAAGGTGTTCAAGCCCTGTTCCTGTAGTAGGTGTTCTATCCCTGCTCCTGGAGTAGAAGGTGTACTTGCCCAGCTCCTGGAGTAGAAGGTGTTCTAGCCCAGCTCCTGCCGTAGAAGGTATACTAGCCCTGCTTCTGGAGTAGAAGGTGTAGTAGCCCAGCTCCTGTAGTATAAGGTATACTAACCCTGCTTCTGGAGTAGAAGGTGTTCTAGCCCAGCTCCTGGAGTAGAAGGTGTTCTAGCACAGCTCCTGTAGTAGAAGGTATACTAGCTCTGCTTCTGGAGTAGAAGGTGTTCTAGCCCAGCTCCTGTAGTAGAAGGTATACTAGCCCTGCGTCTGGAGTATAAGGAGTTCTAGCCCAGCTCCTGAAGTAGAAGGTGTACTAGGTCTGCTTCTGGAGTAGAAGGTGTAGTAGCCCAGCTCCTGTAGTGGAAGGTGTTCTAGCCCTGCTACTGGAGTAGAAGGTATACTGGCCCTGCTCTTGGAGTAGAAGGTGTACTAGCCCTGCTCCTGAAGTAGAAGGTGTACTAGCCCTGCTCCTGAAGTAGAATGTATACTAGCCCTGCTCCTGAAGTAGAAGGTATACTAGCCCTGCTCCTGCAGTAGAAGGTGTTCTAGCCCTGCTCCTGGAGTAAAGGGTATACTAGCCCTGTTCCTGGAGTAGAAGGTATACTAGCCCTGCTCCTGTAGTAGAAGGTGTACTAGCCCTGCTCCTGCAGTAGAAGGTATACTAGCCCTGCACCTGGAGTAGAAGGTATACTAGCCCTGCTCCTGAAGTAGAAGGTATACTGGCCCTGCTCCTGCAGTAGAAGGTGTTCTAGCCCTGCTCTTGCAGTAGAAGGTGTTCTAGCCCTGCTCCTGCAGTAGAAGGTATTCTAGCCCTGCTCTTGCAGTAGAAGGTGTTCTAGCCCTGCTCTTGCAGTAGAAGATGTTCTAGCCCTGCTCCTGGAGTAGAAGGTTTTCTAGCCCTGGACCTGTAGTAGATGGTATACTAGTGCTGCTCCTGGAGTAGAAGGTGTTCTAGCCATACTCCTGAAGTAGAAGGTTTCCTAGCCCTGCTCCTGTAATAGAAGGTGTTGTATCCCTGCTCCTGCTGTAGAAGGTATACTAGTCCCATAGAAGGTTTACTAGCCCTGCTCCTGTAGTATAAAGTGTTCAAGCCCTGCTCCTGTAGTAGAACGTGTACTAGCCTTATCCTTTTAATAGAAGGTGTTCTAGCCCTGCTTCTGGATTAGAAGGTGTACTAGCCCTGCTCCTGTAATAGAAGGTGTACTAGCCCTGCTCCTGTAATAGGTGTTCTAGCCCTGCTTCTGGATTTGAAGGTGTACTATCCCTGCTCTTGGAGGAGAAGGTGTTCTATCCCTGGAGCAGAAGAAGGTGTTCAAGCCCTGTTCCTGTAGTAGGTGTTCTATCCCTGCTCCTGGAGTAGAAGGTGTACTTGCCCAGCTCCTGGAGTAGAAGGTGTTCTAGCCCAGCTCCTGCCGTAGAAGGTATACTAGCCCTGCTTCTGGAGTAGAAGGTGTAGTAGCCCAGCTCCTGTAGTATAAGGTATACTAACCCTGCTTCTGGAGTAGAAGGTGTTCTAGCCCAGCTCCTGGAGTAGAAGGTGTTCTAGCACAGCTCCTGTAGTAGAAGGTATACTAGCTCTGCTTCTGGAGTAGAAGGTGTTCTAGCCCAGCTCCTGTAGTAGAAGGTCTACTAGCCCTGCGTCTGGAGTATAAGGAGTTCTAGCCCAGCTCCTGAAGTAAAAGGTGTACTAGGTCTGCTTCTGGAGTAGAAGGTGTAGTAGCCCAGCTCCTGTAGTGGAAGGTGTTCTAGCCCTGCTACTGGAGTAGAAGGTATACTGGCCCTGCTCTTGGAGTAGAAGGTGTACTAGCCCTGCTCCTGAAGTAGAAGGTGTACTAGCCCTGCTCCTGAAGTAGAATGTATACTAGCCCTGCTCCTGAAGTAGAAGGTATACTAGCCCTGCTCCTGCAGTAGAAGGTGTTCTAGCCCTGCTCTTGGAGTAGAACGTATACTAGCCCTGCTTCTGGAGTAGAAGGTGTTCTAGGCCAGCTCCTGTAGAAGAAGGTGTACTAGCCTTGCTCCTGAAGTAGAAGGTTTACTAGCCCTGCTCCTGAAGTAGAATGTTTACTAGCCCTGCTCCTGTAGTAGAAGGTATACTAGCCCTGCTCCTGGAGTAGAAGGTATTCTCGCCCTGCTCCTGGAGTAGAAGGTATACTAGCCTTGCTCCTGGAGTAGAAGGTGTTCTAGCCCTGCTCTTGCAGTAGAAGGTGTTCTAGCCCTGCTCCTGCAGTAGAAGGTGTTCTAGCCCTGCTCTTGCAGTAGAAGGTGTTCTAGCCCTGCTCCTGGAGTAGAAGGTGTTCTAGGCCAGCTCCTGTAGTAGATGGTATACTAGTTCTGCTCCTGGAGTAGAAGGTGTTCTAGCCATACTCCTGAAGTAGAAGGTATACTAGCCCTGCTTCTGGAGTAGAAGGTGTTCTAGGCCAGCTCCTGTAGAAGGTGTACTAGCCTTGCTCCTGAAGTAGAAGGTTTACTAGCCCTGCTCCTGAAGTAGAATGTTTACTAGCCCTGCTCCTGTAGTAGAAGGTATACTTGCCCTGCTCCTGGAGTAGAAGGTATTCTCGCCCTGCTCCTGGAGTAGAAGGTATACTAGCCTTGCTCCTGGAGTAGAAGGTGTTCTAGCCCTGCTCTTGCAGTAGAAGGTGTTCTAGCCCTGCTCCTGCAGTAGAAGGTGTTCTAGCCCTGCTCTTGCAGTAGAAGGTGTTCTAGCCCTGCTCCTGGAGTAGAAGGTGTTCTAGCCCTGCACCTGTAGTAGATGGTATACTAATTCTGCTCCTGGAGTAGAAGGTGTTCTAGCCATACTCCTGAAGTAGAAGGTATACTAGCCCTGCTTCTGGAGTAGAAGGTGTTCTAGGCCAGCTCCTGTAGAAGGTGTACTAGCCTTGCTCCTGAAGTAGAAGGTTTACTAGCCCTGCTCCTGAAGTAGAATGTTTACTAGCCCTGCTCCTGTAGTAGAAGGTATACTAGCCCTGCTCCTGAAGAAGAAGGTATACTAGCGCTGCTCCTGCAGTAGAAGATGTTCTAGCCCTGCTCCTGTACTAGAAGGTGTTCTAGCCCTACACCTGCAGCAGAAGGTATACTTGCCCTGCTCCTGTAATAGAAGGTGTTGTATCCCTGCTCCTAATGTAGAAGGTATACTAGTCCCATAGAAGGTTTACTAGCCCTGCTCCTGTAGTATATAGTGTTCGAGCCCTGCTCCTGTAGTAGAACGTGTACTAGCCCCGTAGAAGGTATACTAGCCCTGCTCCTGTAGTATAAGGTGTTCAAGCCCTGCTCCTGTAGTAGACCGTGTACTAGCCCTGTAGAAGGTGTTCTAGCCCTGCTCCTGTAGTAGAAGGTGTACTAGCCTTATCCTTGTAATAGAAGGTGTTCTAACCCTGCTTCTAGAGTAGAAGGTGTACTAGCCCTGCTCCTGTAATAGAAGGTGTACTAGCCCTGCTCCTGTGATAGGTGTTCTAGCCCTGCTTCTGGATTTGAAGGTGTACTAGCCCTGCTCTTGGAGTAGAAGGTATACTAGCCCTGCTTCTGGAGTAGAAGGTGTTCTAGGCCAGCTCCTGTAGAGGAAGGTGTACTAGCCTTGCTCCTGAAGTAGAAGGTTTACTAGCCCTGCTCCTGCAGTAGAAGTTTTTCTAGCCCTGTTCCTGTAGTAGGTGTTCTAGCCCTGCTCCTGCAGTAGAAGGTGTTCTAGCCCTGCTCCTGCAGTAGAAGGTGTACTAGCCCTGCTCCTGGAGTAGAAGGTGTTCTAGCCCAGCTCCTGCAGTAGAAGGTATACTAGCCCTGCTTCTGGAGTAGAAGGTGTAGTAGCCCAGCTCCTGTAGTATAAGGTATACTAACCCTGCTTCTGGAGTAGAAGGTGTTCTAGCCCAGCTCCTGGAGTAGAAGGTGTTCTAGCCCAGCTCCTGTAGTAGAAGGTATACTAGCCCTGCGTCTGGAGTATAAGGAGTTCTAGCCCAGCTCCTGAAGTAGAAGGTGTACTAGGTCTGCTTCTGGAGTAGAAGGTGTTCTAGCCCAGCTCCTGTAGTATAAGGTGTTCTAGCCCTGCAACTGTAGTAGATGGTATACTAGTGATGCTCCTGGAGTAGAAGGTGTTCTAGCCATACTCCTGAAGTACATTTACATTACATTTACATTTAAGTCATTTAGCAGACGCTCTTATCCAGAGCGACTTACAACTTGGAAAGTTCATACATATTCATCCTGGTCCCCCCGTGGGAATTGAACCCACAACCCTGGCGTTACAAGCGCCATGCTCTACCAACTGAGCCACACGGGACCGTAAAAGGTTTCCTAGCCCTGCTCCTGCTGTAGAAGGTATACTAGTACCATAGAAGGTTTACTAGCCCTGCTCCTGTAGTATAAAGTGTTCAAGCCCTGCTCCTGTAGTAGAACGTGTACTAGCCTTATCCTTTTAATAGAAGGTGTTCTAACCCTGCTTCTGGAGTAGAAGGTGCACTAGCCCTGCTCCTGTAGTAGAAGGTGTACTAGCCTTATCCTTTTAATAGAAGGTGTTCTAACCCTGCTTCTGGAGTAGAAGGTATACTAGCCCTGCTCCTGTAATAGAAGGTGTACTAGCCCTGCTCTTGGAGTAGAAGGTATACTAGCCCTGCTTCTGGAGTAGAAGGTGTTCTAGCCCAGCTCCTGTAGTAGAAGGTATACTAGCCCTGCGTCTGGAGTATAAGGAGTTCTAGCCCAGCTCCTGAAGTAGAAGGTGTACTAGGTCTGCTTCTGGAGTAGAAGGTGTAGTAGCCCAGCTTCTGTAATAGAAGGTGTTCTAGCCCTGCTCCTGGAGTATAAGGTATACTGGCCCTGCTCCTGGAGTAGAAGGTGTACTAGCCCTGCTCCTGAAGTAGAAGGTGTACTAGCCCTGCTCCTGAAGTAGAAGGTATACTAGCCCTGCTCCTGAAGTAGAAGGTATACTAGCCCTGTTCCTGAAGTAGAAGGTATACTAGCCCTGCTCCTGTAGTAGAAGGTGTACTAGCCCTGCTCCTGCAGTAGAAGGTATACTAGCCCTGCTCCTGGAGTAGAAGGTATACTAGCCCTGCTCCTGAAGTAGAAGGTGTACTAGTCTTATCCTTTTAATAGAAGGTGTTCTAACCCTGCTTCTGGAGTAGAAGGTGTACTAGTCTTATCCTTTTAATAGAAGGTGTTCTAACCCTGCTTCTGTAGTAGAAGGTGTACTAGCCCTGCTCCTGTAGTAGAAGGTGTACTAGCCCTGCTCCTGCAGTAGAAGGTATACTAGCCCTGCTCCTGGAGTAGAAGGTATACTAGCCCTGCTCCTGAAGTAGAAGGTGTACTAGTCTTATCCTTTTAATAGAAGGTGTTCTAACCCTGCTTCTGGAGTAGAAGGTGTACTAGTCTTATCCTTTTAATAGAAGG
Organism: Salvelinus fontinalis; assembly: GCF_029448725.1. NCBI lineage: Eukaryota > Metazoa > Chordata > Actinopteri > Salmoniformes > Salmonidae > Salvelinus > Salvelinus fontinalis. The sequence goes on along the minus strand of NC_074703.1, from coordinate 5,378,470 downwards.
TGTTCTAACCCTGCTCCTGTAGTAGAAGGCGTACGAGCCCTACTCCTGCAGCAGAAGGTATACTAGCCCTGCTCCTGTAATAGAAGGTGTTGTATCCCTGCTCCTGCTGTAGAAGGTATACTAGTCCCATAGAAGGTTTACTAGCCCTGCTCCTGTAGTATAAAGTGTTCAAGCCCTCCTCCTGTAGAAGAACGTGTACTAGCCCTGTAGAAGGTGTTCTAGCCCTGCTCCTGTAGTAGAAGGTGTACTAGCCTTATCCTTTTAATAGAAGGTGTTCTAACCCTGCTTCTGGAGTAGAAGGTGTACTAGCCCTGCTCCTGTAATAGAAGGTGTACTAGCCCTGCTCCTGTAATAGGTGTTCTAGCCCTGCTTCTGGATTTGAAGGTGTACTTGTCAGGTTTTGGCCAGGACTGTTCAGGTTTTTGTCACTAGATGTCCCCATTGCACCTTTTTTGTACCTTTTGTTTTTCCTTGCTCTAATTATTGTTTGCACCTCTGTGTCGTTCCCTTGTTAGTATTTAAACCCTGTGTGTTCCTCAGTTCCTTGCTCAGGGTTTGTATGTTAGCACCCAGCCCCAGCCCAAGCCTTGTTCTGAACATATGATTCTCTTATTGGATTTTCCAGAGGTTCTCTGGTTTAGTTATTGTGCATTTTTGAGTAGTCTTTTGAGGTTTGTTTTTCCCTGCTGTTTTTTCCACTTTGTGGAGTTTCTTTGTATTTTGGAGGATATCCATTTTGTGCTTCTTGGCTTTCTGTTTGGACATTGTGGATTTAGATTCTTTGCCTGAAGATTTTGTTCTTTAATTAAACCACCATCTCTAGTACTGCTGTGTCTGCCTCATCTTCTGGGTTCTGACGATTATTAGTGACTGTTTCTCGCACCGGGTCCTGACAGAAACACTGAGCCATTATAATGAACCCAGAGGCAGCCAGTACCCAGGATTTTTGTTCCATCCTGTCCCACCACGAGGGGACTGTCCAACGCCACGAAGCTGCTCTGGTTCAGCAAGAGGCCTTAATGGCTAGACATTCTCAACTTCTGTCAGAGATGCTGACTTCCATAAAGCAGATTTCTGATCGACTTTCCCCGGCAACCGCTTCTGCTCCAGTTCATCAGATTCAAGTGCCCCTGGCAGTTAACTCCCTGGCTCTCAGGTGATCCGAGTGTTTGTAAGGGGTTTTTCACCCAATGTTCTCTCTCCTTTGAGCTACAACCATCGTCGTTTCCCACCGACCGGTCCAAGATAGCATATATCATCACCCTGCTGTCGGAAAAAGCCCTAGCCTGGGCTACTGCTGTGTGGGATGCCCAAAGTCCTTGCTGTGCCAGCTACTCTACCTTTGCTGAAGAATTCAAGCGAGTGTTTCAAGGTCCTACCAACGGCCCTGACTCAGCCAAACAGCTCCTGACTCTCCGCCAAGGTCGGCGCAGCGTGACGGACTATGCCATCCAGTTCCGCACTGTGGCAGCAGCAAGTGGCTGGAACGACGAGGCGCTCACAGTGTGTTTTTTGAAGGGTCTTTCTGACACCATCCAAGATGAACTGGCCACTCGGGAACCACCGGACAACCTCGAGTCCCTTATCAAGTTGGCTTCGCGCATAGACCAGCGTCTGAGAGAGAGAGAACTCAACCGTAGACCTCTCACCCTAGCTCCTATCGGTTCCAGCTCCGAGTCTCCACCTTTATCCTCGCTGGCTCCACCAGAACCCATGCAGGTTGGACGCATCTCCCAGGCTGAGAGAGACCGCCGGATGAGGGAGCGATGCTGTCTATATTGCGGCAAACCGGGCCATTTCCGTTCCACGTGTCCCGGGCTCCAGGGAAACGCACTCTCCCGTGCAGGCCTGGGAGGACTGTAACGGGAAACATAACCTCCTCCCATCCATCCAACTCCCGCCTGCTCATTCCAGTTACCCTTTCCTGGGACGACCACGAGTTTCCTCTTCAAGCCTTGGTAGACTCTGGAGCCGCAGGTAACTTCATGGATGGGGTCTGGGCGAAAGAGAATGGCGTTCATTCTGAACCTCTAAGTGACCCCATAAGGGTTACTACGTTGGATAGAAGCCCTTTGGGGTCTGGACTTGTCACTCGTGCCACTACCCCCTTGCGACTTTCAGTTTCCCAACACCAGGAAGTGATGAACTTTCATCTGATCTCCTGTTCCGAGTTCCCTCTCGTCCTTGGTTACCCCTGGCTTCACAGCCATAACCCTCACATCGACTGGTCTGTGGGCACTATCAAGCAGTGGGGTCCTACGTGCCAAGCCACTTGTATCTTCCCGAGTTCCCCGAGTTCCCCTCCCGAGTCTCTAGAATCCATCGACCTGTCCCGAGTTCCCGAGTGTTACCATGACCTCAAACCGGTATTTAGCAAACAGAGGGCCACCAAACTACCACCCCATAGACCTTACGATTGCACCATCGACCTGTTTCCAGGGACCTGCCCTCCCAGGGGTCGGATCTTTTCCCTTTCTCCTCCCGAACGAGCTGCTATGGATACCTCCATCAAGGACGCTCTGGCAGCAGGCCTCATGCGTCCATCTACCTCGCCGGCGGGAGCAGGGTTTTTCTTTGTGGCCAAGAAAGACGGTGGATTACGACCTTGCATCGACTACCGGGGACTCAATGCCATAACCGTCCGTAACCGCTACCCGCTTCCCCTTATGGCCACAGCCTTTGAGCTGCTCCAGGAAGCAGTTGTCTTCACTAAGCTTGACCTGCGGAACGCATACCATCTTGTGCGGATCAAACCCGGGGACGAGTGGAAGACCGCTTTCAACACGCCTACTGGTCACTACGAATACTCGGTGATGCCCTTCGGCCTGACCAACGCCCCGGCTGTGTTCCAAGCGCTCATATACGATGTGCTTAGGGATATGCTTAACATCTTCGTGTTTGTTTACTTGGATGACATCCTCATCTTTTCGAGCTCCCTTCAAGAACACACTAAGCATGTCATACAAGTGCTCAAACGCCTCCTTGACAGCCATTTGTACGTTAAGCCGGAAAAGTGTGAATTCCATTCCTCTCGAGTACAATTCCTGGGATTTATAGTAGAACCCGGTCGAGTCCAGATGGACCCCAAGAAGGTAGGGGCGGTAGCGGATTGGCCCACCCCCAAGTCCGTTAAGGAAGTTCAGCGTTTCCTGGGCTTCACCAACTTTTACCGCAAGTTCATCAAGAACTTCAGCTCGGTGGCAGCCCCTCTCTCAGCTGTAACCAAGGGTGGCAACACAAGGTTTCTGTGGGGAAGAGAAGCTGAGACGGCCTTCCAAGGACTCAAGCAGCGCATCCTCTCTGCTCCCATCCTGACACTACCAACGGCGGATGAACCTTTTGTGGTGGAGGTAGACGCATCAGAGGTTGGTGTTGGAGCTGTCCTGTCTCAGAGGGGTGAAGACAAGAAGTTTCATCCTTGCGCCTTCCTCTCTCACCGGCTTACCCCGGCCGAGAGGAATTACGATGTGGGGGATCGTGAACTCCTAGCGGTTAAGATGGCATTGAAGGAATGGAGACACTGGCTCGAGGGGGCTTCACAAACGTTTCAAGTGCTTACGGACCACAAAAATCTGGAGTATATCCAGCAGGCGAAGCGGTTGAACTCCAGACAAGCTCGATGGTCTCTTTTCTTCAGCCGATTTCAGTTTATCCTCACCTATAGACCCGGGTCGAAGAATCTCAAACCGGACGCCTTGTCACGAATCTACTCTCCTGCCATTCGAGAAGATACTGACATGACTGTCCTTCCTGCCGCTAAGATCGTGGCTCCGATCTCGTGGCAAGTGGAGGATACCGTGAAACAAGCTCAAGCCATCGAACCGGGCCCTGGAGGAGGTCCTGCCAATCGGTTGTTTGTTCCCAAGGCAGCAAGGTCCCAAGTCCTTCTGTGGGGGCACTCCTCTCGCCTCACCTGTCACCCGGGCGTAGGTCGCACCTTGGAGTTCATCCAGCGTAAGTTCTGGTGGCCCACCATAAAAGAAGACGTTGCTACTTTCGTCAAGGCCTGTTCCGTGTGCTGCCAGGGCAAATCTTCTCACCTCCGCCCTCAAGGACTCCTTCACCCTTTATCTATTCTCCACCGACCCTGGTCCCATATCTCGTTGGACTTTATTACTGGCCTTCCTCCGTCCCATGGTAATACTACGATCCTAGTCATCATCGACAGGTTTTCTAAGGCGGCCAGGTTTGTTCCCTTGACCAAATTACCTTCTGCCAAGGAAATAGCTGAGTTGGTGATTAACCATGTGTTCCGAGTCTTTGGCATTCCGCAAGATATGGTTTCCGACAGAGGTCCCCAGTTCGCCTCAAGGTTTTGGAAGGCCTTCTGCCAACTCATAGGGGCCACGGCCAGTTTATCTTCAGGGTACCATCCAGAGTCAAACGGCCAAACTGAGAGGATGAATCAGGAGCTGGAAACCACCCTCAGATGTATGGTTTCCAACAACCCGTCCACATGGTCATCCTTCATTGTTTGGGCCGAGTACGCGCACAACACCTTGTGCTCCTCCTCCACTGGTATATCCCCGCATGAGTGTCAGTTTGGCTATGCTCCTCTATTGTTCCCGGACCAGGAGGCAGAAGTCAGAGTGCCTTCAGCCTCGAGGTTCATCCGACGCTGTCGGCTAACGTGGAAGAAGGCACGTCTTAATCTTCTGCGTTCCTCACAGCAGTACCAACGACAAGCCAACAGACGTCGCCGTCCCGGTCCTACCCTGTACCCCGGCCAGAGAGTATGGCTCTCAAAAAAGAACTTACCGCTACGGGTGGAGTCTCGCAAGCTGTCCCAGAGATTCATCGGTCCCTTTAAGATTGCCAGGAGAGTCAATCCCGTTACTTTTCGCCTGCACTTACCCAGAACCCTTAAGATCAATCCAACATTTCACATTTCTTTATTAAAACCTGTTGTTTTTTCTCCCCTTATCCCGGCAGGCAGACCTCCCCCTCCGCCCCGTGTCATCGGTGGCCAGTCGGCTTATACCGTCCACCGGATACTGGATTCCCGCCGGGTGCAGCGGTCCTGGCAGTATCTGGTGGACTGGGAAGGCTAAGGTCCCGAGGAGCGCTCCTGGGTTCCTGCCAAGGACATACTGGACCCTGACCTCATTCGTCAGTTCAGGACCCTCCACCCTGAGAAGGCTGGTAGGAACGTCAGGAGCCGTTCCTAGGTGGGGGATTCTGTCAGGTTTTGGCCAGGACTGTTCAGGTTTTGGTCACTAGATGTCCCCATTGCACTTTTTTTGTACCTTTTTGTTTTTCCTTGCTCTAATTATTGTTTGCACCTGTGTGTCGTTCCCTTGTTAGTATTTAAACCCTGTGTGTTCCTCAGTTCCTTGGTCAGGGTTTGTATGTTAGCACCCAGCCCCAGCCCAAGCCTTGTTCTGAACATATGATTCTCTTATTGGATTTTCCAGAGGTTCTCTGGTTTAGTTATTGTGTATTTTTGAGTAGTCTTTTGAGGTTTGTTTTTCCCTGCTGTTTTTTCCACTTTGTGGAGTTTCTTTGTATTTTGGAGGATATCCATTTTGTGCTTCTTGGCTTTATGTTTGGACATTGTGGATTTAGATTCTTTGCCTGAAGATTTTGTTCTTTAATTAAACCACCATCTCTAGTACTGCTGTGTCTGCCTCATCTTCTGGGTTCTGACGATTATTAGTGACTGTTTCTCGCACCGGGTCCTGACAGTACTAGCCCTGCTCTTGGAGTAGAACGTATCCTAGCCCTGCTTCTGGAGTAGAAGGTGTTCTAGGCCAGCTCCTGTAGAAGAAGGTGTACTAGCCTTGCTCCTGAAGTAGAAGGTTTACTAGCCCTGCTCCTGAAGTAGAAGGTTTACTAGCCCTGCTCCTGAAGTAGAATGTTTACTAGCCCTGCTCCTGTAGTAGAGGGTATACTAGCCCTGCTCCTGGAGTAGAAGGTATTCTCGCCCTGCTCCTGGAGTAGAAGGTATACTAGCCTTGCTCCTGGAGTAGAAGGTGTTCTAGGCCAGCTCCTGTAGAAGGTGTACTAGCCTTGCTCCTGAAGTAGAAGGTTTACTAGCCCTGCTCCTGAAGTAGAATGTTTACTAGCCCTGCTCCTGTAGTAGAAGGTATACTAGCCCTGCTCCTGGAGTAGAAGGTATTCTCGCCCTGCTCCTGGAGTAGAAGGTATACTAGCCTTGCTCCTGGAGTAGAAGGTGTTATAGCCCTGCTCTTGCAGTAGAAGGTGTTCTAGCCCTGCTCCTGCAGTAGAAGGTGTTCTAGCCCTGCTCTTGCAGTAGAAGGTGTTCTAGCCCTGCTCCTGGAGTAGAAGGTGTTCTAGCCCTGCACCTGTAGTAGATGGTATACTAATTCTGCTCCTGGAGTAGAAGGTGTTCTAGCCATACTCCTGAAGTAGAAGGTATACTAGCCCTGCTTCTGGAGTAGAAGGTGTTCTAGGCCAGCTCCTGTAGAAGGTGTACTAGCCTTGCTCCTGAAGTAGAAGGTTTACTAGCCCTGCTCCTGAAGTAGAATGTTTACTAGCCCTGCTCCTGTAGTAGAAGGTATACTAGCCCTGCTCCTGAAGAAGAAGGTATACTAGCGCTGCTCCTGCAGTAGAAGATGTTCTAGCCCTGCTCCTGTACTAGAAGGTGTTCTAGCCCTACACCTGCAGCAGAAGGTATACTTGCCCTGCTCCTGTAATAGAAGGTGTTGTATCCCTGCTCCTGCTGTAGAAGGTGTACTAGTCCCATAGAAAGTTTACTAGCCCTGCTCCTGTAGTATATAGTGTTCGAGCCCTGCTCCTGTAGTAGAACGTGTACTAGCCCCGTAGAAGGTATACTAGCCCTGCTCCTGTAGTATAAGGTGTTCAAGCCCTGCTCCTGTAGTAGACCGTGTACTAGCCCTGGAGAAGGTGTTCTAGCCCTGCTCCTGTAGTAGAAGGTGTACTAGCCTTATCCTTGTAATAGAAGGTGTTCTAACCCTGCTTCTGGAGTAGAAGGTGTACTAGCCCTGCTCCTGTAATAGAAGGTGTACTAGCCCTGCTCCTGTAATAGGTGTTCTAGCCCTGCTTCTGGATTTGAAGGTGTACTAGCCCTGCTCTTGGAGTAGAAGGTATACTAGCCCTGCTTCTGGAGTAGAAGGTGTTCTAGGCCAGCTCCTGTAGAAGAAGGTGTACTAGCCTTTCTCCTGAAGTAGAAGGTTTACTAGCCCTGCTCCTGCAGTAGAAGGTTTTCTAGCCCTGTTCCTGTAGTAGGTGTTCTAGCCCTGCTCCTGCAGTAGAAGGTGTTCTAGCCCTGCTCCTGCAGTAGAAGGTGTACTAGCCCTGCTCCTGGAGTAGAAGGTGTTCTAGCCCAGCTCCTGCAGTAGAAGGTATACTAGCCCTGCTTCTGGAGTAGAAGGTGTAGTAGCCCAGCTCCTGTAGTATAAGGTATACTAACCCTGCTTCTGGAGTAGAAGGTGTTCTAGCCCAGCTCCTGGAGTAGAAGGTGTTCTAGCCCAGCTCCTGTAGTAGAAGGTATACTAGCCCTGCGTCTGGAGTATAAGGAGTTCTAGCCCAGCTCCTGAAGTAGAAGGTGTACTAGGTCTGCTTCTGGAGTAGAAGGTGTTCTAGCCCAGCTCCTGTAGTATAAGGTGTTCTAGCCCTGCAACTGTAGTAGATGGTATACTAGTGATGCTCCTGGAGTAGAAGGTGTTCTAGCCATACTCCTGAAGTACATTTACATTACATTTACATTTAAGTCATTTAGCAGACGCTCTTATCCAGAGCGACTTACAACTTGGAAAGTTCATACATATTCATCCTGGTCCCCCCGTGGGAATTGAACCCACAACCCTGGCGTTACAAGCGCCATGCTCTACCAACTGAGCCACACGGGACCGTAAAAGGTTTCCTAGCCCTGCTCCTGCTGTAGAAGGTATACTAGTCCCATAGAAGGTTTACTAGCCCTGCTCCTGTAGTATAAAGTGTTCAAGCCCTGCTCCTGTAGTAGAACGTGTACTAGCCTTATCCTTTTAATAGAAGGTGTTCTAACCCTGCTTCTGGAGTAGAAGGTGCACTAGCCCTGCTCCTGTAGTAGAAGGTGTACTAGCCTTATCCTTTTAATAGAAGGTGTTCTAACCCTGCTTCTGGAGTAGAAGGTATACTAGCCCTGCTCCTGTAATAGAAGGTGTACTAGCCCTGCTCTTGGAGTAGAAGGTATACTAGCCCTGCTTCTGGAGTAGAAGGTGTTCTAGCCCAGCTCCTGTAGTAGAAGGTATACTAGCCCTGCGTCTGGAGTATAAGGAGTTCTAGCCCAGCTCCTGAAGTAGAAGGTGTACTAGGTCTGCTTCTGGAGTAGAAGGTGTAGTAGCCCAGCTTCTGTAATAGAAGGTGTTCTAGCCCTGCTCCTGGAGTATAAGGTATACTGGCCCTGCTCCTGGAGTAGAAGGTATACTAGCCCTGCTCCTGTAGTAGAAGGTGTACTAGCCCTGCTCCTGCAGTAGAAGGTATACTAGCCCTGCTCCTGGAGTAGAAGGTATACTGGCCCTGCTCCTGAAGTAGAAGGTGTACTAGTCTTATCCTTTAAATAGAAGGTGTTCTAACCCTGCTTCTGGAGTAGAAGGTGTACTAGTCTTATCCTTTTAATAGAAGGTGTTCTAACCCTGCTCCTGTAGTAGAAGGCGTACGAGCCCTACTCCTGCAGCAGAAGGTATACTAGCCCTGCTCCTGTAATAGAAGGTGTTGTATCCCTGCTCCTGCTGTAGAAGGTATACTAGTCCCATAGAAGGTTTACTAGCCCTGCTCCTGTAGTATAAAGTGTTCAAGCCCTCCTCCTGTAGAAGAACGTGTACTAGCCCTGTAGAAGGTGTTCTAGCCCTGCTCCTGTAGTAGAAGGTGTACTAGCCTTATCCTTTTAATAGAAGGTGTTCTAACCCTGCTTCTGGAGTAGAAGGTGTACTAGCCCTGCTCCTGTAATAGAAGGTGTACCAGCCCTGCTCCTGTAATAGAAGGTGTACCAGCCCTGCTCCTGTAATAGGTGTTCTAGCCCTGCTTCTGGATTTTTTTTTTTTCAATTTAAAGTTTTATTAAGTTTTCAATCAAACAACCAAACACATTCCACATTCACAGATGTGACTTAAAAAAATAAAATAAAAAAATAATAATAATAAAAAATTGTTTTATATATATATATATATACACATACACACATACATACACACATACACACACAAATAATAATTATAACAAAATTTAAATTATAGAACTTGCAGCAGCACTATCAAGGTTCTTGTTAGCTATTTCCAGCCTTAGCTGAGATGACGAGCCAATAACTAGTTTTTAGATTTTACAGCACCTTACACAACACGCATCTGCTCATCTCCCTGATTCCCCCATTCACTCTGTCCAATTTGAAATATAGTTGAGTAGTGGAGACCAGAGTCTATCAAACTTGGGCTGTCTCTTGTGGAGGTCATAAGTGATCTTTTCAAGAGGGAGAAAGTCAACAATCTGGTCAATCCACATTTTAAATATAGGAGAAGTATTAGAGGCCCACAATAGAAGAATACATTTCTTAGCAAAGTATGTAATGGTCATGAGCAAATTTTCTCTGTCAGGATCAAGAACAAAGTCCTGCTGGGCATTAAGAAGATAGAGACACGGGGTCATATCAAACTGTACATCTAGTATTTTCTGTGCAGCAGTATGTATAGATTGCCAAAATCTGGCAATCTCTCTACAGCTCCAAAATACATGCATATAGGTTCCACTTTCAGAGGTACATCTATTACAGTTAGGAGAAATGTCTGTTTTCATTTTATGGAGTCTCAGGGGAGTGTAATAAAATTTGTACAAAAATTTGTAATTAGATTCTTTCATTTTTACATTAGTTGAGGAGCAGTATACCCTGTCGCAAACCTCCGCCCATAACTCATCACTGATAGTCAGACCAAGGTCCTTTTCCCATATTATTTTCAAATGAGTAAAGGAGGATCCTCCTTTCTCAGAAAGGAGTCTATAGATATAGGATATTTTGCCTTTAATGGATTGTGCTGTGACAAGAAGGGTTTCAACTTCATTCAACTGAGTTCTAAACCTCCTCTTGGAAGTAAATGAGGAGATGACATGTCTAATTTGTAGATATTTAAAAAAATGGGATCTTGGCACATTGAATTCATTGCAGAGCTCTTGAAAGGATTTCAGTGTAGTGGTCTTCTGATGAAATAGGTCTGAAAAGGTCCTGATTCCTAGAGTATGCCAAAGATTAAAGTTGGCATCTCTCAGGGCTTTTGGCAAGTCTGGGTTGCCTACTATAGGCGAGTGAGAACATATTTGGGAGGAGATGCCCAGGTATTTCTTACAGTCCCTCCACGCTCGTAGGGTACTGTAAATCACAAATGTTTTGGCTATGTTGCCCACTTCACTAAAGTTATCAATGAATATAGTTGAGCTTAGTGGCAATGAACCACAAGATTGGGCTTCTATCTGGCTCCACGTTGACTCTTGTCTGTTTGTGATCCATGTTAGCATGTTGCGGATTTGGGCAGACCAGTAGTACAATTGAAGGGAGGGAAGGGCAAGACCACCCTTAGATTCAGGTTTCGATAGAGTGGAAAGCTTGATCCTAGGTTTTTTATTGCCCCATATAAATTTGGTGATGTTTTGGTTAATTGTTTTGAAAAAGGAAGCTGGGAGATAGCATGGGAGCATCTGAAATAAATAGTTCAGTCTAGGGAGGATGTTCATACGGATTACATTAATTCTTCCTACTAAGCTAATTGGGAGGGAGATCCAGGTTTGGAGGTTGTTCTTGATTTGATCCAGGAGTGGAAGATAATTCTCCTTGAAAAGCCTATTCAGATCTGGTGTTATGAATATCCCAAGGTATTGAAACCCCTGTGTCTTCCATTGGAATGGGCATAGTGTCTTCATAGAACTGGTGAGTGTAATATTGAGAGGGCAGACAGTGGATTTGTTAAAATTAATCTTATAACCTGAAAACGTGCCATACTGAGCAATTGTATCTAAAATGGGAGGAAGGGATTTCTCAGGGTTGGATATGTAGAGCAAGACATTATCCGCGTAAAGCGAAATCTTGTGCTGCAGGCCGCCTGCAGGAACACCCATAATACTTGGATTGCTCCTTATCAACTCTGCCAGAGGCTCCGCCCCCAACAAGTAGAGCAGGGGGGACAGCGAGCACCCTTGTCTTGTGCCCCGTCCCAAAGGGAATCTGTCAGAGTTCAGTCCGTTAGTAGTCACCATGGCATTTGGATGAGAGTATAGTGATTTGATCCATTTAATAAAGTTTGGGCCCATGTTGAACTTCTCTAAGACTGAGAACAGAAAGCTCCACTCCATCCTGTCGAACGCCTTCTCAGCATCCAGTGAAGCCAGCAGGACAGGGGTCTTCTGTGCGTTTACTTGATCAATAATATCAAAAAGACGGCGAATGTTATCAGAAGAGTATCTGTCTCTAATAAATCCCGTCTGGTCCGCTTTTATTATTTTGGGAAGAAGAGTGTTTAGTCTTTTGGCGAGCAATTTGGTAATTATTTTGTAGTGGAAATCCAACAAGCTTATGGGCCGGAAGGAGGAGCAGGATAGAGGGTCCTTGTCTTTTTTGAGCAACACTGTAATGCGAGCTGTGTGCATTGAGTCTGGGAGAACTCCGTTTTTGCAAAAATCCTCCAGCATTGGCATGAAAATAGGGCTAAGCTGGGGCCAAAAAGCTTTGTAGAACTCTCTGGGGAATCCATCTGGGCCTGGGGACTTGTTAGGTGGCATGGAGGTAATTGCCTCCAGGATCTTCTCAGGAGTGAAGGGGGAGTTGAGATCTTCTTGGTCGGTCTCTGATAGTTTAGGTAGCGAGATTCCCTCTAGGAAGGAGTGGAGTTCTGCCTCCGTGTGTTTTCTCTCAGAGGTATATAGTTTGCAGTAAAAATCATGAAAAGTTAAATTGATCTTTTTTGGATCATATGTGACCTCATCCTCTGCTGTTCGGATAGCCATAATTGTACGCTCTGACTGCTCTTTTTTTAATTGATAAGCAAGCAATCTACTAGGCCTATTGCTATACTCATGGTATTTCTGTTTAGTAAAGAAAACTTTTTTTTTAATCTCCCGAGTATAGTCCAAATTCAGTTTGGCTTTGGCTGCTTTAAGTTGACTCCAGGAGGTGCTGTCTGGGGATTGTTTATGTACTTTTTCACAGCGTTCCAGCTCCCCCTCCAGATCTTCCATTGCTTTTTTCTTAGAGGAAGCATATGCAATTAGATGACCTCTTAGTGTGGCTTTAGCAGCGTCCCACATTGTGGCCGGAGAAACAGGAGAATCTTTGTTGTCTTGTGTGTAGTTGTCTATCCATGTAGTTACCAATGTATGGAATGCTTCGTTTGATAGCATGGAGGTGTTGAATTTCCAGCTCTTTGATCTCGGGATGTTTTTGCAGAGGTCAAAGCGGAGGTGGACAAAGGCGTGATCCGAAAGCGCTATGGGTCCGATTGTACACGTGGCTGAGTTTATGAAACTCTTTGGGATAAAAATGTAATCTATACGGGAGTAGGTGTTATGGACATTAGAGTAGTATGTATAGTCCATAGCTGAGCTGATAGTCTCTCTCCAGATATCTATCAGTCCCATCTCTTTAGTAAGAGAGTTCAACATCTTTGCAGATCTAGGATTTGTGGTGGGGACTTGAGATGATTTGTCTAGGGTTGGGTTCAGGGTACAATTAAAATCTCCGGCCAACACTCCAAAGGAAACACAATGCTCATTGAACAGAGTTATCATTTTCGACATAAAAGCAGGAGTATCTGTGTTAGGGGCGTATATGTTTAAGATAGTAATTGGTTGCCCATACAGTGACCCAGTTATCAAAATAAATCTCCCCTCCGGATCAGATATGTTTTTATCAATTATGAATGGAACATTCTTATGGATAAGTATTGCTGTACCTCTACCGTTGGTGTCACGATCGTGTGGATGATTGACGGACCAAAACGCAGCTTTAGGAAAATAAGCCATCTCCTTTATTTGAACGAAGAAGGCAAACGAAACAAAAACACTTAAACACTAAACAAAACAAGAAAACGATCGTGAAGCTAAACAACGATGTGCACACACTGGCTACAAACGTATCACATAGACAACTACTCACAACAAATGAAAGCCTATGGCTACCCTAAATAAGGCTCCCAATCAGAGACAACCGAAATCAGCTGTCTCTAATTGGGAACTCATTCAGGCAACCATAGACTCTCCTAGACAACTAAACATACATAGACAACGCTAGACACATGTACTCAACACAAACCCATATACTACACCCAACAACCCCTTTACCATAGAAACACCCAAAACCAACAAAACACAAACATTCCCCATGTCACACCCTGACCTAACTAAAATAATAAAGAAAACAAAGAATACTAAGGCCAGGGCGTGACAGTTGGATTTGAAAGATGAGAAATACACCTGTCCCACCCAAGCTCTGCGGAGTTTGGCATGTTCAGCATCACAGAGGTGTGTCTCTTGCAATAGCGCGATGTCTGCTTTTTCCTTTTTTAGAGCACATAGTATCTTTTTGCGTTTTATTGCATGGCCTAGACCGTGGCAGTTCCATGTCAATAGATTTAAGGTACTAGTCATCGTCATCGAACAGTAATCGAACTTTAGTGCAAGTCATCTCTGGGTAAAGGTGGATAGTAGTTACAGCTGCGTTCACATAAAAGGAAAATAAATGGTTTACATAAAATAACAATCTCTGAACACCCCAGCCGAGTTCCCAAACAACTCGACATATCCCGTTGGATCTATTACCTCCCCGCTCAGTCACAATTCTGTGTTCCAACAAAAAAAAAGACCGGGAACAGTTAGCAACGCACAACGTCTCCCCCTCCCCACCAAAGAAATGCCTCATCCTCTCCGCCCGCATTGAGTAACTGACAACGTAGCCCCCCTCCAGACCACATTAAAAAAGGGAGAAAATAAAATCAATAGCCCAGCCTACATACAGTAGGCCTAGGTTATAATATGGGGCCTATCCCTCTCAGCTAAAGGAACATAAATTTAGATTGGACGGCTATAATGAAATTTAGCAGGGCGGTGGGTCTTTGGATATCGGCTATATGTTGTCTTACCTCCTTTAGTAATAACAGTAATCGCATTTAGTCAATGGTCCATTTCTCATTGACCGGGGTTGTCTTTCAAAAAACGTTTTGCCTCTTCGGGAGTTTTGAAGTGTCGCAGGGCTCCTTGGTGAAGAATCCTGAGCTCGTTTGGGTATTTGAATCCCCTAAAGATGCCTCGGTCAATGGAGCATTTCTTCACCTCGTCAAACTCTCGGCGCTTTCGGCGTATTCCAGCTGACAGGTCCTGGAGTAAGGTGAGCTTGGCGTTTCCCACTGTAATGGTGTTGGTTTTCGCCGCCTGTAGGACTCGTTCCTTGTCGGTGAATCTCAGGAAACGTATGGTGATTGGGCGCGGTGGTTGTCTGGCTGCTGGTGGGGGCCTCAGTGCTCGGTGAGCTCTCTCGAGTTCTATGGGCCTGTCGGTGGACAGGTGGAGCCACTCGGGAAGTTTGTCTTGCAGGTAGCGGATCAGTGGCATGTTTCCCTCTTCTTTTTCGCCCAGATTTAATAGAACACAATTATTCCTTCGCCCCCTGTTTTCCAGGTCCTCTGTTTTCTCTTCCAGCTGCTCTATTTTTTTTTTTGCATATGCTATTGATTCCATGGCGTCTGTCAATAAGTTTTCCGTGGATAGGATTCGCCCCTCTGCCTCGTCCAGGCGCCCCGCGTTTATGGTTATCTTGTTGTTTATGTCAGGCAAAGCATTTTCCAGGATTGTCACCTTGCCCCCTATCGCACTGAGCTGAGCGTTAATGGCATCTAGTTTAGTGTTGAGTTCTGTACGTTGGGATCTCAGCTCAGAAAAGATGTCTTCGACAGAGTGCGAGGTTGGCATTCGTTGGGCCTCGGGGGGGGGACGGGTCCTCTTTCTCCTGGCTAATGGCGCTAGCTTTTTCTGAAGCTAGCTGCTTCTTGGAGGCTTTTTCCGTCGCTAGTACTCGAGTCCGGGTAAAAATGTCACCTGTAGTGTTGCCTTTTGAAGCCGCCATGACTTTTTGACTAAAGCTAGATGAGTTTAAACTTGAAGTGGAGGTAAGATTAGGAATTGGAAACTACTTGTGCGGAGCTCCTAGTTCATGCGGCCATCTCGTTCAAGGGTCACGTGATTCCCCCTGCTTCTGGATTTTAAGGTGTACTAGCCCTGCTCTTGGAGTAGAAGGTGTTCTAGGCCAGCTCCTGTAGAAGAAGGTGTACTAGCCTTGCTCCTGAAGTAGAATGTTTACCAGCCCTGCTCCTGTAGTAGAAGGTATACTAGCCCTGCTCCTGAAGAAGAAGGTATACTAGCGCTGCTCCTGCAGTAGAAGGTGTTCTAGCCTTACTCCTGTAGTAGAAGGTGTACTAGACCTGCTCCTGCAGTAGAAGGTATACTAGCCCTGCTCCTGGAGTAGAAGGTATTCTCGCCCTGCTCCTGCAGTAGAAGGTATTCTAGCCCTGCACCTGCAGTAGAAGGTGTACTAGCCCTGCTCCTGGAGTAGAAGGTGTATTTGCCCTGCTCCTGGAGTAGAAGGTGTTCTAGCCCTGCTCCTGGAGTAGAAGGTATACTAGCCTTGCTCCTGGAGTAGAAGGTGTACTAGCCCTGCTCCTGGAGTAGAAGGTGTTCTAGCCCTGCTCTTGCAGTAGAAGGTGTTCTAGCCCTGCTCCTGCAGTAGAAAGTGTTCTAGCCCTGCTCTTGCAGTAGAAGGTGTTCTAGCCCTGCTCCTGTAATAGAAGGTGTACCAGCCCTGCTCCTGTAATAGGTGTTCTAGCCCTGCTTCTGGATTTGAAGGTGTACTAGCCCTGCTCCTGGAGTAGAAGGTATACTAGCCCTGCTTCTGGAATAGAAGGTGTTCTAGACCAGCTCCTGTAGAAGAAGGTGTACCCGCCTTGCTCCTGAAGGTGAAGGTTTACTAGCCCTGCTCCTAAAGTAGAATGTTCACTAGCCCTGCTCCTGTAGTAGAAGGTATACCAGCCCTGCTCCTGTAGTAGAACGTGTACGAGTCCTGTAGAAGGTGTTCTAGCCCTGCTCCTGTAGTAGAAGGTGTACTAGCCTTATCCTTGTAATAGAAGGTGTTCTAACCCTGCTTCTGTAATAGAAGGTGTACTAGCCCTGCTCCTGGAGTAGAAGGTATGCTAGCCCTGCTTCTGGAGTAGAAGGTGTTCTAGGCCAGCTCCTGTAGAAGAAGGTGTACTAGCCTTGCTCCTGAAGTATAAGGTTTACTAGCCCTGCTCCTGAAGTAGAATGTTTACTAGCCCTGCTCCTGTAGTAGAAGGTATATTAGCCCTGCTCCTGAAGTAGAAGGTATACTAGCCCTGCTCCTGCAGTAGAAGGTGTTCTAGCTTTACTCCTGTAGTAGAAGTTGTACTAGACCTGCTCCTGCAGTAGAAGGTATACTAGCCCTGCTCCTGGAGTAGAAGGTGTACTAGCCCTGCTCCTGGAGTAGAAGGTGTTCTAGCCCTGCTCCTGGAGTAGAAGGTATACTAGCCCTGCTCCTGGAGTAGAAGGTATACTAGCCCTGCTCCTGGAGTAGAAGGTGTTCTAGCCCTGCTCCTGGAGTAGAAGGTGTTCTAGCCCTGCTCTTGCAGTAGAAGGTGTTCTAGCCCTGCACCTGTAGTAGATGGTATACTAGCCCTGCTCCTGCTCTAGAAGCAGTACTAGCCCTGCTACTGCTCAGAAGGTGTACTAGCCCTGCTACTGTAGTAGGTGTTCTAGCCCTGCACCTGTAGTAGAAGGTGTTCTAGCCCTGCTCCTGGAGTAGAAGGTGTTCTAGCCCTCCTCCTGGAGTAGAAGGTGTACTAGCCCTGCTCCTGCAGTATAATGTGTACTAGCCCTGCTCCTGCAGTAGAATGTGTACTAGCCCTTCTCCTGAAGTAGAAGGTGTACTAGCCCTGCTCCTGCAGTAGAAGGTGTACTAGCTCTGCTCCTGAAGTAGAAGGTGTACTAGCCCTGCTCCTGGAGTAGAAGGTGTTCTAGCCTTGCTCCTGCAGTAGAAGGTGTACTAGCCCTGCTCCTGAAGTAGAAGGTGTACTAGCCCTGCCCCTGCAGTTGAAGGTGTACTAGCCCTGCTCCTGCAGTAAAAGGTGTACTAGCCCTGCTCCTGCAGTAGGCGTACTAGCCCTGCTCCTGGAGTAGAAGGTGTACTAGCCCTCCTGCAGTAGGTGTACTGGCCCTGCTCCTGCAGTAAAAGGTGTACTAGCCCTCCTGCAGTAGGTGTACTAGCCCTGCTCCTGCAGTAAAAGGTGTACTAGCCCTCCTGCAGTAGGTGTACTAGCCCTGCTCCTGGAGTAGAAGGTGTACTAGCCCTCCTGCAGTAGGTGTACTGGCCCTGCTCCTGCAGTAAAAGGTGTACTAGCCCTGCTCCTGCAGTAAAAGGTGTACTAGCCCTGCTCCTGCAGTAAAAGGTGTACTAGCCCTGCTCCTGCAGTAAAAGGTGTACTAGCCCTCCTGCAGTAGGTGTACTAGCTCTGCTCCTGCAGTAGAAGGTGTACTAGCTCTGCTCCTGTGCATATATTCTCTTGAGCATCAGCGTAGTGTAATACCCGTGTGGAAAAACAGACAGGATCCAATGTAACACCACCATGTAACACCACAACGTAACTGTCACGATCGTCTATGGGTGAGAGAGGACCAAGGCGCAGCGTGTGCAAAATACATCTTTTATTTAGAAGAGAGAGAAAAAACACGAAACTAACAACTATACACAAACTAACAAAATAACAAACTGACGACCGTGAAGCTATAAATACAAATAGTGCTGACACAAACACTACACATAGACAATTACCCACAAACACATGATGCCCATGGCTACTTTAAATATGGCTCCCAATCAGAGACAATAAACCACAGCTGTCTCTAATTGAGAACCAATCTAGGCAGACATAGACATACAAACACCTAGACAATTCATTGCCCCATTAAACATACAAACCCCTAGACAAACCAAAAAACACATACCTTCCCCATGTCACACCCTGGCCTAACTAAAATAATAAAGGAAACAAAGAATACTAAGGCCAGGGCGTGACAGTAACATTAAAATGTAACACCACAATGTAACATTACAATGTACTGTGCCTTAAGAAAGTATTCATACCCCTTGACTTATTCCACGTTTGTTATAACCTGAACTCAAAATGGATTAAAATAAAAATATTCTCACCGATCTACACAGAATACCCCATAATGGCAAAGTGAAAACATGTTTTTATAAATGTTATCAAATGTATTGAAAATGAAATACAGAAATAGTACTCACACGTCCTGAGTCACTACTTTGCATTTAATTTATTTATCCTTTATTTAAACTAGGCAAGTGTCAGGACCCGGTGTGAGAAACAGTCACTAATAGTCGGCAGAACCCAGAAGATGAGGCAGACACAGCAGTACTAGAGACGGTGGTTTAATCAAGGTTAAAGATCTTCAGGCAAAAAATATAAATCCACAACTTCAAAAGTAAAGCCAAGAGAAAAAATGAATATCCTCCAAAATACAATGAAAATCCACAAAGTGGTAGTAACAGCAGGGAAAAAAACAACAAGAAACAAGAACAAAACCAGAGTACCTCAGGAAAATCCAATTAGAGAAAAATATTTTCACAGCATGGCTGGGGCTGGGTGCTAACATACAAACACAGAGCAAAGAACTGATGAACACTAGGGGTTTAAATACCTACAAGGAAATGAGGCACAGGTGCAAACAATAACTAGAACAAGGGAAAAACAAAAGGTTCAAAAAAGCGCAATGGGGACATCTAGTGACCAAAACCTGAATAGTCCTGGCCAAAACCTGACAGCAAGTCAGTTAAAAACACATTTTTAGGGGCCACCCGGGTGGCGCAGTGGTCTAGGGCACTGCATCGCAGCGCTAGCTGTGCCACCAGAGATTCTGGGTTCGCGCCCAGGCTCTGTCGCAGCCGGGCCGCGACCGCAGGCAAAATCCGCCCTGGCTGGATGCCCAATCTCGCATGGTACTTGCACGGCATCGCCAGTGCGCGCTCATAGTCCGGAGTGCTATATGCTATATGCCAATATAGCACTCCGGACTATGAGCGCGCACTGGCGATGCCGTGCGCTTCATCGCATAACACGGTGTCTGACCAGTGCCACGCTGCTTCCGGTAAGCACGGGGAGTTGGCTCAGGTCTCTCGCCTGACTCCGCCAATCTCCCCGTATGCCCCCCCCCCCAAAAAAATGTTTTGGGGCTGCCTCTCGTGCCTGTTGCGCTGCCGTGCTAACTCCTCATAGTGTCTCCGCTCAGCCTTAGCTGCCTCCAATTCCTCCTGCAGACGGCAATACTCCCCAGCCTGTACCCATGGTCCCTTTCCGTCCAAAATCTCCTCCCATGTCCATGAGTCCAGATAACGCTGCTGCTCCTCGCCACGCTGCTTGGTCCGTTTGTGGTGGGTAGTACTGTAACGGCATTCAAGAAAAGAAGATGAGGACCAAGGTGCGTTGTGCGTGTTCATATTTAATTAAATAGCAACCGAACACTAAATACGAAAATTACAAAAGAATAACCGAAACAGTTCTGTGTGGTACAGATACGAAACAAAAAACAACTACCCACAAACCCAGGTGGGAACAGGCTACATAAGTATGGCTTCCAATCAGAGACAACGATTGACAGCTGACTCTGATTGGGAACCACACCAGGCCAAACACATAGAAACACAAAAACATAGAAAAAAGAACATAGACTGCCCACCCTAGTCACACCCTGGCCTAAACAAAATAGAGAATAAAAAGCCTCTCTATAGCCAGGGTGTGACACTCACATTCACAGCCAGATGTGATGCAGCCTGGATTTGAACCACAGACTGCAGTGACATCTCTTGCACTGAGATGCAGTGTCTTAGACCACTGCACAAGTATAGGCCTATCCATGCAATGCCCTGATGCATTTAGTGCACAAATCCCTGACAGCTAAACCGTGAGGTGGACAATTATTGTTTTATGAAAGTAAAAACCAATAAAACAACAAGCTATAAAGTTTTGCATATGCTACACATTGAAACACAAGAATAGTGTTTTAGTCATTTGTTTTAGGCTGATTTTAAGGTCATGCAAATGTGGCTCACATGACCAATATCCCTGTCACTTGTCAAGCGCCAAATATTCAGAATGGAAACGTTGATATATAGTTTAAACTGAGTATACAAAACATTTAGAACACCTTCCTAATATTGAGTTGCTTAATATTTTGCCCTTAGAACAGCCTCAATTCGTCGTGGACTCTACAAGGTGTTGAAAGTGTTCCACAGGGATGCAGGCCCATATTGACTCCAACGCTGCCCACAGTTGTGTCAAGTTGGCTGGATGTCCTTTGCATGGTGGACAATTTTTAATACAGACAGGAAACTGTTGAGCGTGAAAAACCCAGCAGCGTTGCAGTTCTTGACACAAACCGGTGCACCTGGCACCTACTACCATACCACGTTCAAAGGCACTTAAATATAATAGTCTTTACCCATTCTCAAAGCTGAAAAATCCTTCTTTAACATGTCTCCTCCTCTTCATTTCCACTGATTGAAGTGGATTTAACAAGTGACATTGTGATGGAAAAGGGAGACTGTAATCTACCTTATTACCCCATGTGAATCTTCAATGATTCTCTTGTCGTTACTTCCTATGCACCGTTTGTATCTCCTATACATATACAGTTGAAGTCGGAAGTTTACATACACTTAGGTTGGAGTCATTAAAACTTGTTCGTCAACCACTCCACAAATTTCTTGTTAACAAACTATAGTTTTGGCAAGTCGGTTAGGACATCTACTTTGTGCCTGACACAAGTCATTTTTCCAATAATTGTTTACAGACAGATCATTTCACTTATAATTCACTGTATCACAATTCTAGTGGGTCAAACGTTTACATACACTAAATTGACTCTACCTTTAAACAACTTGGAAAATTCCAGAAAATGATGTCATGGCTTTAGAAGCTTCTGATAGGCTAATTGATATCATTTGAGTCAATTGGAGGTGTACCTGTGGATGTATTTCAAGGCCTACCTTAAAACTCAGTGCCTCTTTGTTTGACATCATGGGAAAATCTAAATAAATCAGCCAAGACCTCAGAAGAAAAATTGTAGACCTCCACAAGTCTGGTTCATCCTTGGGGGCAATTTCCAAATGCCTGAAGGTACCACATTCATCTGTACAAAGAATAGTACGCAAGTATAAACACCATGGGATCACGCAGCCATCACACCACTGAGGAAGGAGACGCGTTCTGTCTCCTAGAGATGAACGTACTTTGGTGCAAAAAGTGCAAATCAATCCCAGAACAACAGCAAAGGACCTTGTGTAGATGCTGGAGGAAACAGGTACAAAAGTATCTATAGCCACAGTAATGTCCTATATTGACATAACCTGAAAGGACGCTCGTTAAGGAAGAAGCCACTGCTCCAAAACTGCCATAAAAAAAGTCAGACTGCGGTTTGCAACTGCACATGGGGGACAAAGATTGTACTTTTTGGAGAAATGTCTTCTGGTCTGATGAAACAAAAATAGAACTTTTTGGCCATAATGACCATCATTATGTTTGGAGGAAAAAGGGGGAGTCTGCAAGCTGAAGAACACCATCCCAACCGTGAAGCACGGGGGTGGCAGCATCATGTTGTGGGGGTGCTCTGCTGCAGGAGGGACTGGTGCACTTCACAAAATAGATGGCCTCATGAAGCTGGAAAATTATGTGGATATACTGAAGCAACATATCAAGACATCAGTCAGGAAGTTAAAGCTTGGTCGTAAATGGGTCTTCCAAATGGACAATGACCCCAAGCATACTTCCAAAGTTGTGGCAAAATGGCTTAAGGACAACTAAGTCAAGGTATTGGAGTGGCCATCACAAAGCCCTGACCTCAATCTTATAGAAAATGTGTTGGCTTTTTTTTGTTTTGTTTTTTGTGGGCAGAACTGAAAAAGCGTGTGCGAGCAAGGAGGCCTACAAACCTGACTCAGTTACACCAGCTCTGTCAGGAGGAATGGGCCGAAATTCATCCAACTTATTGTGGGAAGCTTGTGGAAGGCTACCCGAAACGTTTGACCCAAGTTAAACAATTTAAAGGCAATGCTACCAAATACTAATTGAGTGTATGTAAACTTCTGACCCATTGGGAATGTGAAGAAAGAAATATAAGCTGAAATAAATAATTCTCTCTACTATTATTCTGACATTTCACATTCTTAAAATAAAATGGTGATCCTAACTGACCTAAGACAGGGACTTTTTACTAGGATTAAATGTCAGGAATTCTGAAAAACTGAGTTTAAATGTATTTGGCAAAGGTGTATGTAAACTTCCAACTTCAACTGTATAATAACACCATGTCTTATTGTTAGTGGCTGCAGACCACATAGACACTTCTTATAAATGCCTACAGACAGCTGTCAGTGGGGCATTCCATGGTACCACTACGTTCTCGCTCTAGTCTTATCATAAGACTATTGAATAGCCTTCTCTCTTCTCTCTACCTTTTTATGTGTTACTGGCCTTAATTATATTTGTATCACTTATTTTCATTTTTATACAGATTCATTTAAATTGACTAAGTGAAAATCAGTTGCCGTCCCTCAATTGTTTGCGGATGATATGTCAGCTCACAGTAAGGGTCTGTTCTGGGCGGATCTCGTCGTCTTTTGGTCAGACGGGAATTTCCCTCACGCTTCATAAAATGCACCTCCGGTTTTCCTTGCAGACCCCCACTGGAAAGCTCCACAGGCAAAATTCACTCCCATTTAATAGAAGTATAACCTTTTTTATAATGATAGTATTACCATACTAATTGGATTGTACAACCCAGAATGAAGGGTTTGAAATTATGAAGTGTCTGTTTTTTTCTTGTGTTGATTTCCCTTACTTTAATTGGAGTATAGAATATCTTGATATAGAAGCCAAAATCTAAATGCTTACATTAAAATTAAATGATTATTTTAACACAAGTGATAAGAGGATGGAATGTAATGGAAAATTGTATCTTTACCAATTTCTGTGTTCTATGTTTGTGTTTTTCTAATAACTGTTTTCTGTGTTCATGCAAGTGACAGATTGAACGAATCCTCACTATCAGTATCTGCTATTTGGCAGTACGCAAAGACCCTTGTTTTGAGAACAAAAGATATCTCTATTTCAAGGTCTAGGCTTAGAGAGAAGAAGCCTCGTGAGGTATTGGTCTGTCACATATATGACCCAGTATTGGTCAGTCACCTGAATGAAGCAAACGATAATGATTAATTAATTAATCGACATGTGTACTTGGTGCATTGAGTTGGTTGGAACCTCTCCAACGCGCTAATAATAAACAATGATTCATTTAAGATTGACTTTGAGTGTCCTTGTGTAAGAATTTCCACGACAACATCAATAAGGGATCATAACTTTCACCTGGAATCACCTGGTCAGTCTATTTCATAGAAAAAGCCATGATCCCTTATTGATGTCAAAGGGATTGTGTGTGTGCCATTCAGAGGGTGAATTGCACACATTATTATTTGACCCTGCTGGTCATCTATGAACGTTTGATCATCTTGAAGAATGATCTGGCCTTAATGTCCATGTACTCTTATAATCTCCACTGGCACAGCCAGAAGAGGACTGGCCAGCCCTCAGAGCCTGGTTCCTCTAGGTTTTTTCCTAGGTTCCTGCCTTCCTAGGGAGTTTTTCCTAGCCACCATGCCTCTATATCTGTATTGCTTGCTCTTTTGGGGTTTTAGGCTTTGTTTCGGTATAAAAACTTTGACATCTGCTGATGTAAAAAGTGCTTTATAAATATATTGAACATATATTGAACAAATATATAAACGCAAGATGAAAACATTTCAAAGATTTCACTGAGTTACAGTTCATATATGGAAATCAGTCAATTGAAATAAATTCATTAGCCCCTAGTCTATGAATTTCACATGACAGGGCAAGGGTGCAGCCAATGGTGGTCCTTGGAGAGCATAGCCAGGCCCAGCCAATCAGAATGAGTTTTTCCCCACAAAAGGTCTTTATTACAGACAGAAATAAGTGCTTGTGATAAAACTTCAAACACAGCTATTTGTTTTAGAAGCTATTGATCCTCTGTAGCTAAATTATGCTCTCTGGTGTAGAATAATAGTTATTTATGTCTGTTCAGACAGGAGTAATATAATTTGGGGGGAAATCATTTTTTATAGCTTTATTTTGGTTAAATGATTTGAATTTCTCAGGGCATGCTGCAGCACCTCCAGCACTCCTACTTCCTGTGGCTCTGCTTTATTATTAAATTGACCATGCCCAAAGGAATACAGTGTCTGTGTCACGGCCGTTAAAAGATGAGGACCAAGGTGCAGCGTGGTGAGCGTACATTTTCTTTTTTTAATCAAAATGACGCCGAACAAAACATTAAACACTACAAAAACAAACTGTGAAGATCAAAGGCTATGTGCCCTAAACAAAGTCAACTTCCCACCAAGACAGGTGGAAAAAAGGGCTACCTAAGTATGGTTCTTAATCAGAGACAACGATAGACAGCTGCCTCTGATTGAGAACCACACCCGGCCAAACACAAAGAAATAGAAAACATAGAAATAAAGAAACTAGAATGCCCACCCTAGTCACACCCTGGCCTAACCAAAATAGAGAATAAAAGCCTCTCTATGGCGTGACATTCTGCTTCTTCATTTTATTTACCCATTAACCAATTAGTTCCCTTCTTTATGAATCATTGGAAAAATCTAATTTCTGGTTGAATCTGTGATTGAAGTGCACTACTCAGCAGAGTGACCTTACATATAAGGCATTTTTATGGGCCACAGAGATGGGAAAGAGATGGGGTAGCACAAAATAATCTGAAAAAAGCCCTATTTTTACGTCATGCACAAGAACAGCCCTTAGCATATTGTTAGATGGGAAGGGTTGAGTGGAGCTGAAGTGTGGGACTGAAAACAACAATAAGTTGAAGCCAAAGTGTTGTTGTCCACTATTTTACTCCAATTAGGGGAGGGGTGGTGGGGTTAGGTGAAAATAATAAAATAAAACATATTTTAAAAAGATTCAGACCCCTTCCCTTATTCTGAAATGGATTAAATAAAAATATATCCTCATCAATCTACACACAATACCCCATAATGATAAAGCGAAAACAGTTTTGGGGAATTTTTGCAAATCTATTCCAAAAAATAAAAAGCAGATACCTTATTTCATAAGTATTTAGATCATTTGCTATGAGACTCAAAATTGAGCTCAGGTGCATCCTGTTTCCATTGACCATCCTTGAGATGTTTCTACAATTTGATTGGAGTCCACCTGTGATCAATTCAATTGATTGGACATGATTTGGAAAGGCACACACCTGTCTATATAAGGTCCCACAGTTGTCACAGCAAAAACCAAGCCGTGAGGTAGAAGGAATTGTCCATAGAACTCTGAGACAGGATTGTGTCGAGACACAGATCTGGGGAAGGGTACCAACACATTTCTGCAGCACTGAAGATCCCTAAGAACACAGTGGCCTCCATCGTTCTTAAATAGAAGAAGTTTGGAACCACCAAGACTCTTCCTATAGCTGGCCGTCCGTCCAAACTGAACAATTGGGGGAGAAGGGCCTTGGTCAGTGAGGTGACCAAGAACCCGATAGTCACTCTGACAGAGCTCCAGAGTTCCTCTGTGGCGATGGGAGAACCTTCCAGAAGGACAACCATCTCTGCAGCACTCCACCAATCAGGCCTTTATGATAGAGTGGCTAGACGGAAGCCACTCCTCAGTAAAAGGCGCATGACAACCCGCTAGGAATTTGCCAAAAGGCACCTAAAGGACTTTCAAACCATGAGAAACAAGATTCTCTGGTCTGATGAAACCAAGATTGAACTCTTTGGCCTGAATGCCAAGTGTAACGTCTGGAGGAAACTTGGCACCATCTCTACGGTGAAGCATGGTGGTGGCAGCATCATACAGTGGGGATGTTTTTCAGTGGCAGGGACTGAGAGACTAGTCAGGATCAAGGGAAAGATGAACAGAGCAAAGTACAGAGAGATCCTTGATGAAAACCTGCTCAGGACCTCAGACTGGGGAGAAGGTTCACCTTCCAACAGGACAACAACCCTAAGCGCAGCCAAGACAATGCAGGGGTGGCTTCGGGACAAGTCTCTGAATGTCCTTGAGTTGCCCAGCCAGAGTCCGGACTTGAACCCGATCAAACATCACTGGAGAGACCTGAATATAGCTGTGCAGTGACGCTTCCCATCAAACCTGACCTGCAGGATCTGCAGAGAAGAATGGGAGAAACTCCACAAATACAGGTGTGCCAAGCTTGTAGCGTCATGCCCAAGAAGACTCAAGGCTGTAATCACTGCCAAAGGTACTTCAACAAAGTACTGAGTAAAGGGTCTAGGTACATATGTAAATGTGATATTTCAGGGTGTTTTTGTTGAAATTTGCAAAAATTTCTAAAAACCTGTTTTTGCTTTGACATTATGGGGTAGTGTGTAGATTTATTTTTTTATTTTTAAGGCTGTAACGTAACAAAATATGGAAAAAGTCAAGGAGTCTGAATACTTTCTGAATGCACTGTATACATTTACATTTACATTGTCAGTGCAATTCAGCATCTGAAGACAAGTAATCCTATCTTAAATATCTTAAATAAATATTTAAAAATCCCCTTTCACTTCAGTTTCTCAGTTAAACAGCATGATCATTACACATTTGACCTTGTGCTGCGGACAAGACCACTTTAAAATGTGCAGTTTTGTCACACAATACAATGCCAAGAGTGTGCAAAGCTGTCGTCAAGGCAAGGGATGGCAACTTCGAAGAACCTCAAATCTAAAATATATTTTGATTTGTTTAACACTTTTCTGGTTACTACATGATTCCATATGTGTTATTTCATAGTTTTGATGTCTTCACTATTATTCCACAATGTAGAAAATAGTAAACATGAAGAAAAACCCTGGAATGAGTAGGTGTCCAACCTTTTGACTGGTACTGTATAAATGAATATATATATATATACTTACAAAAATGATATATTGGGGATTGGAAATGATGCAGACAATTACAATCTATCTGCAATATTAAAGCTGATCTACCCCCTAAAAATAATTATGTTAAGACACTGAAGTCATCTTCTGGAAACGAGATCCCATGGCTGTTTTTTACCTCTGAAATGCAACGAGTTATTATAAACAATAGGTATGTCTTCAGAGTGTGTTAGTCTGTCTGCCTGTATGTCTGTGTCCATCTCCTCTCTATTTACCAAGGGTGCTGACTGTCTTGAGTACGCGTGTGCTGATTTTTCCTCCACCCAGTCAAGTCAAATAAATAACAGAGTCTATAATGGGCATTGTTTTAGCAGTGAATGCTTTGGCTGTCGTGCTAGTCCTCCATGACATTAACAATTTATACATTATTGTCAAAGGTATGCTATTTGGATAATGTGTAGCCTAAATATTAATCAACAAACCATAATAGTGATTGTCAAGGTTTATTGTTTTTCATCAGAATTTACCATGCTCACTATCAATTTAAAAAATTGTATTGACAGGATTTCTTACAATAGATCAACATGTATTATGCAAAACAATGTTTTTCTTATACATTTTGTACTTACGCTCCAATTCTATATGTTTATTCCTAACATACTTTGAATATTACTGCAACCTAAGAGCTCTATCACTGAACATGTTTGTTAGCAGATCATTTTTGTATCTTGTTTTGCTGGAATCCAATGCCTGGATGATGTCTTCAAATCTTATTTTTGTAAACATAAGCTTAATCTTCCATGTCTGAAATACCCATAGAAGTAGAATGACTAAATTCAAGTCAATTATGGCATAATGGTTGGACTGGCAGCCATTGTGAGTGTTGAGTCAACTTGTGTGATTTGTTGAGCCTTCCCCTTCCTCTCGTATAAAACCTGGGCATGTCTTCCCCTCCGCCGACTAAGTGTACCAATGAGTTTACCAGAGTGTACAAGCCCATTCTATTCTATTTTTTCTATGGAAGTATCCTCCTCCAGCTACTGCCACCATTTTGTCAATCATAGTGACCAGATCAACAACTTGATCTCTATGATTTCTATCGTCGGGACTTTTTGTATTGTCGAAAACATGGAATCTGCCAGAACAGCGTTCTAGAATTGCTCGAACTTGCAGATCACCATCACGTACAAAGGTTTCAATTGTTTGACCCCCAAGTTTATCACCGTGAGTAAAGAGCACAATCATGAACTTGAAGATCTCTGGTCCAAAGAGCCTCTCCAGATCGTCCACAGTATTCTGATCCTCCTCTCTCCATGTTGTTGCCTCCACAACCAGCAAGAAAGCATGAGGACCAGGGGCTGACTCTTGAAGACACCTCACTATCTCTCTTTCAATATACGCTGGAGTCTTCTCTGTGTCTAACAGTCCTGGTGTGTCCACCACATATATCCATCTGTTATCATGAATTCTTTCTTTAACACAACTCTCAGTCACTGAGCTACCTATTGGAAGAGATGTAAAAGTGTTTTCGCCCAGAATGGTGTTTCCAGTAGCACTTTTACCTGCTCCAGTTTTTCCAATCATGACAATTCTAATGTCACGGCCTGCAAAACATAATACATTGTTAATGATCAAATCACTCAAAACCAGTAAACACATTTCCAGGATTGAAAAACTAAAGTGTAAAGTTAGCAAAATCATTAAATTCTCACCTGCAGGCACAGCTCGAGGAGGAGGAAGAGGTGGAGGAGGTGGAGGAGGAGAAGGAGGACTAGAATGTTGAGTACCCATTTTGTCTTGATAAATTTGAAAATAAATGAAGAGAAGAATAATCTTTTCCAATTTTATATCCACCGAGCTCCCTAAGAACCGCCCACACAGCTTTTCTTTTGTCTATACAGTATATATAAGGAAGACGCGAAACTACTTTCCCTTTCAGATTTACACAGACCATATGCTGAAGACCTCCCTATGGACCTGAAAGCCATGGCCGTGATCATTTGAAAAGCTGGAAGAGCACCATTGAAGTCTATAGAAAAAAAGTACTAAAACCTTTCCTGACATTCAACCTGTCAACAAATAGATCATTGATGGAAAGACCATCCAAAAAGTCATGATTGAATGTTGGTTTGAGATGTATAACATTGTTGAATACCCTTTGTGAATAAGGTCCATTTCTTTTCTTATTTCAGGTTTTTATATCTGTGGCATTTGCCAAAGCAAGAAGAGGAACATGTCAGAAAGTAAGTGTTACTTTTTTTTACAGTTGCGGTTAAACATATTTTTATAGAATGTTTTGGGGCCAAAGTGGTGTCAGTTGTGGAAAAAAGGTAATCATTGCAGATGCTTTAAAATTATGTAGTTTTTTCATTAATTATGCTATTTTCTCTTGAACCATATGGTCTATCCACTAGAAACTCATGGAAATATGGACACATAAGAATCAGATTATTTTTGTATGCCTATAATGTAAAATAAATATATATATATAATAAATATATATATAATAAATATATATATATATATATATATATATACATACATACATACATACGGTACATACATACATACATACACACACATACATACATACAATATATGTATACATTCTCAAAGTTTCTATAGATTTCTAACTTTTATATATTACTGGATGCAGAGACGTAAAAATGGTACCCACAAATTAATCTGACTCATTGACAAAATCTCAAACTAGCCCTGTAATATATGATTAGGCCATAGTTTACTACATTGTCTGAAAATACATATTGATAACCCATTTCTTTGTCTCCCAAAATGTGTATGCAAAATGTAGCTCAAGTCAAGTGATTGTCTGCTCTCGCTCCAACTTTGGCACTCTTTCAAACTACATCTATCCTATTAGCTGATTTAGCCCAATAATATCGATAACCTATCTGCAAGTGATGGGGAATAAACAATTGCAATGAGGCATCGCAAGCTGTGACTCTCTATAGCGCACTCCAGACAACCACAGTAAATGTGACTGTAAATCAAATGTTGCAATGGTAAAACATTTGATATCATTTTGGCCTGACACGATCACTTTGCCTCCTCTTAATTCTTGCCTAATATGTTGTCATGCATAATCCTTTTTTATCATTAATCATTTTGATTAATGTGATGGGAATACATTGAGTGTACAAAACATTAAATCAACCTACAACATTGTTTACACATTGATGTTAGGTCACCTTGTTGAACTTGGTGTTATGAAAATGCTTTTTGAACATAATATTATATGCTTTTTGAGCACCTAACAACACAAGCTTTGAGAGATGTGGCTGCAGTCAAATTGAAACAACTTCATGCTATTGGTAAAGCGTCCGCATGCCTACCTTGATCAAGAGTCTGACCAAGAAGTGGATAAACTAAAAGCTAAAACAATCAATTTGAGATGGAACAACCATAAAATACTAACAATCATGTTAACAAGCCTGTATAGTCTGGTCAAAAATCCACTTGCAAACTTTTTTGAGCTCATTCAGTTGTTGGCTACATTACAGTTATTTTCACAAGGACAGGGGCCTTGGATCTACTGTTACCTGACATTAGTAAACTAGCTAAATGCATGATGTCCAAAATGACAAAGCAGTTAACTAGCATCGAATAAGCATGTATAGTCCAGTCAAAAACCCACACGCTTTTGTGTTCATTCAGCAATCAAGGTCAAGCTGTGTTGAACATTACAATAGTTTTTACATGGGCATCAGATGGTACTGTGTTAGCCGAAGTTAGCCAGCAAGCTAGCTAACAGCAAACAAGGTTAGTAAGCTTGGTAAAGTTAATGCCCATAATACTAAAGTCACTTTTAAAGGCAGATTGTGTACATTATACATACAACAGTGTTCAATATGGTTTGCAGTGAGGGACTTCATATGTGCCAAACCTAGGAGAGGGTAAATTAATCATGTAACAATTAAGTTTATCGTACATCGGGAAAACACTAAGAGCCTTATGGATTTGTCAAATAGCAATCATGTAGGCTATCATTGTCATTATTGCTTCCTGCTGTCTAACTGTGGGTTTGAGCCCCGCTCGCAGCAAGCTTATTTGTTGAGGAAATAAATGTTCACCGCCGATCCTCATGCTCAACGAAAAATGCATATGACAAATTGGATGATTATAATAATGTATAACGGTTAGTCTGTATGTGTCAAAGGTTTGATTACTAAACATATTTATTTCCCTTAACAGGTTCAAAAACCCTGGACGGCACCAAAACAAATACCGGAAAGCGAGAGGTAAGTACAAAATGACAATATTTATTTTAAATGGAAATGCACAAGTGTGATGGGTTCGAAACTAAAAAACATGTCGGATAAAGCATACTTTGTTTTGGGATTTTCTTTTTACTGCATCAGGATAGCATATACAGATGTTTCAGAATGTAGGTTTGAATCTTTTTAATCAGAAACAACATTTGTAGGAAACACAGGAGAGCAACAGGTGCTTCTGATCAGGGTTGCCAGTCATCTGCCAATCAGGGATGGCTTTTCTAGTCTACATGTATACATGTTACAATCACAAGGAAATAGAGAATTGTTCATATGGGAGCAGGCACGAATGGCAGTTGGGGGCGTGAACCGTTCATAATTCAATTGCTTTAGGTGTCCTCTCACTTGGGTACATTATATCAATTTATGAGATAGTTTGCCACAAAGGACATCAGATTAGGCTGTTCATAAATGTTTTCAGTTGAAATTACAATATGAACTCTTTAAAATAGTACTGGCCAGTATACAAATAGTTATTTACTTCCCTTTAGAAGGAAGATGTTCTGCCTTGCACAGGTAAGTACAAAATTACCTTGTAAAGTTTAGATCAAAAGTGAGATCAACGGAATGTTCTAGGCTACTCAATGCATTGTTATTGGCGCTGATGAACATTTAATCAAAAGTGCATGTAACCGGTACTATAGATTTCTCAAGGCATACATGTGTTTTCTGACAATCTGTTTTTATGTCAAACCCTAGGCCAAGCTAAGACGTGTGTCCTTGAACCTAGTAAGTTGTAATTAACTCTTTGTGCTGTATAGTAGAATGTATAGATGTCTCAAGACTTGTCATATGTTTTAATGTTTAGGTTAACTTCTAGGGGCCATACTTGCAAACATAAGCAACCATTTAAAGTTAAATCTGTTATGTTTCACTATGTTGGATCACTCCAATATATTGGTTTCACTCAGCGGCGGATGGATACATCCGAGGTGAGGATTTACAGATTTTACTCCTGTGTACACCTGTGTCACGGCTGGGGTCCGCCCCTATATATAGCGATACATGTTCCCTTCAATTTTCTCAGCGGATGTCCGTATGGTTTGAGGTACAAACTTTCTGAAGTTCACTTGATAAGTCACTGGTAAGTGTAATATCTTGCGTGGATGTTTACTATTTGATTTGATTTGATGGGCTGTTTGCTGCTGGCCATGTGGCCAGCCCCTCCTCTTGAGTGCTCCACTCACTGTGTGCGGTTGATCTGTATCTTCCACCCATGGTTTGTCGTACTTGTTTTTCGTTAGCGTTACATTACGACTCTGTGTGCAGGTGGCTCTTGATGTGGGCTGTCGGCTGCCTCTATAGTGGGCTTCCCACTACGTTGAGACATTAACTTTTGAGGTTCCTTACACCATCATATGGTGCTGTTTTTAGTGCTTGGATATTAAACCTGCTAGGTAATATTGCAGTTGGTGCAAAACAAAAATAAAATCCATTACTGTTGCTGTTTTTTTGCCTGCCTGTTTTCCCACACGGGTCTTCCCTGTTGTTTGCAGAGGTACTAGGTCATTTATCCCTCACCAGGTTCCTATTCCACCAAGCGGGTCGCGCCCCCCTCAGGGCGTCGGACCCCTGCTCTGTGGCCTTGTTGGCTTGGCTGAGCTTTTGACTTACCTTTGTGACAGGAGTGATGGTTGCATCCCCCCTGGGGATCCGCATACATCGTGTATGCACTGCCTGGGTTTGAGCCATGTGCAGAGGGCGGTAGAGCGCCCTACTGGATGCCTGTTTTGTGTGGTGTTCTCAGAACGCCTGCGCCTGGCCGTGAGTCGGCCAAGCTCGGGCTCAGGCTGGGGACGAGCTCCCTCCCTCAGGAGTTGTGCGCCAGCGAGCTGTTAGTCCCTCTACTGGGTCCAGTACCCCTCCCAGGAAGCGTGGCCGGAGCCATCGCAGGCAGAGCCAATCTGCTGCCATTCCTGGACGGGGGTAGGAGTCGGACCGCTGGGACCACCTTGAACGGAGGTAGCATGCCTTGCATCAGGAGGTTGATAGCTTCGATGGTGACAACAGCTGTTCACTGTTGGCCAGTGAGAGGCTGTTCCTGGGGGACGATGCTGGCACTGTTCACCACCGTGAGCGGGGCTTCCAGGCTGACAGGCCATCAGAAGCCGGCAGCGGGGGTTCATCGGCCCCAGTGGCTCGAGAGGCTATTAGGAGCTTACTCACTCGGGTAGCCGCTGCACTGGACATCAAACTGGTGGATGGTGATGACTCTCCATCTGTCCCCATCTTTGCTGAATTCTGCGAGGCCTTGCTGGAGAGCTGGGCTTCTGCCAGGGTGCGCTTCTGACTCACATCAGAGACTGGACCATGCAGTTATGTTGCGGGCATAGAGTCACCCGACCATGGATACTATGATAGCTGCCGTGGTCCTCCCGAACCGGGAGATTATAGGGTGGAACCCACGACTGTAGCCGGGACTCCCCAGAGTCTTTAATGCGGACTTGAAAGCCACATATTGGTCCCTCTGCTCTCTTGGCTGCCTTACCAACGTGGCTATGCTGCTGCAGGCCTACCTGCAGACTCTGTTGCCCCGGCTGCAGGAGGGCACAGAGGAACACCCTCCATGAAGCGAAGGAGGTGTCTTGCCTGCTTTCCCTGCTCCAAAGGGATGCAGCCCACGCCAACGGGCGGGCCATGGCGCAGGTGGTTACCTCCCAGCGCCATCTCTGGCTGGCCCAATCCCATCTGCCAGCTGCTCTCCAGAGCACATTTCCACTCTCACCATCATCCCAGGGCTGACGTTTGGTCCAGGGGTTGATGACATTCTGGATCAGACCGATAAGGTTCGTAGGTACCGGGAGAACCTGAGACGGTTCATGCCGCCTCCTCAGGCCCCGGATCCAAGGCAGACGGACCGTCACCACCCATCTGCACCCGAACGACAGTGGGCTCCCTCTCCTGCCCAATCACCTCGTGCTGAGGGACAACAGCGGGGAGGGACACGGCGTGCGGTGGAGCGTCAACCTGTCACCGCCATAGGTATGTGCCAGGGGGACCCAGGCTCTCGGGGCGCCAGAGGAGAGGCGGGCCCCGGCAACCTCAATGGGTACTTGACAGTACTGAGGTTCCCCAGCCTGCATGTTGCAGGCTGTGTCCAGACCAGTGGTTTGTGACGCTGGACCTGAGGGATGCGTACTTCCATGTTCCTGTTCACCCAGCTCATTGGCAGTACCTCCGATTCATTTTCGATAGGATGGCTTACACATTCCTGTTTCTTCTCTTCGGCCTCTCCTTGGCACCCCGCACTTTCACAAAGTGCATGGACGCAGTCCTGGCACCTCTCACATCCCGAGGATTGTTGATCCTCAATTACCTGGACGATTGGCTGATTTATGCCCCGATCAGGTCCTGTCAGACAGAGACATGCTCCTGACCCACAAAGGCGGGCTGGACATTACTGTAAATGACAAGAAGAGTCATCTGACACCCACCCAGAGGGCGGCCTTCATTGGCATGGAACTGGACTCAGTCCTCATGAGAGTACTCCTTCCCACCAGAAGGGTTCAGGCGATCTTATCTTGTCTCGACCACTTTTGGCAGGGGCGGTTGGTATCCGCCCTGACCTGCCAATGCATGTTGGGCTTGCAGACGGCGGCCTCGTTGCTGATTCTCCTGGGCCTGCTCCATCTCCGGCCTCTTCAATGGCGGTTCAACTCCCACCGGCTGCACCCGAAGCGCCACTGTCACCGCCAGCTGTGGGTTACCACACAGTGCCTCAGGGCATTTTTGAGGTGGTGCTGTCGCTCCTTTCTCTCAGGGGGGATGGAGATGCTGAGGAAGTGCCACCAGGTACTGGTCAGCACAGATGCCTCCCAAACCGGCTGGGGGGGGTGTGACCAAGGGTAGATCGGCCAGCAGCTGTTGGCTACCCCCATAGCGCGGCAGACACATTAATACACTAGAGCTCTGAGCTATACTGCTGGCCCTGCGGTCTTTCCTTCCACATCTGAAGGGGAGACATGTCCTGGTGAGAACGGACAACACCACAGTGGTGGCTTACATCAACCAGCAGGGTGGACTGAGGTCCCACCGCCTCCATCTTAGTGCATGGGAGCTCCTTCTCTGGGCTCAGGGACGTCAATCACCCTGAATGTGGCAGCAGATATGCTCTCGAGGGAGTGCCCGCCACCTTGAGACTGGAGCCTACAAGTTCGGGAGGTTGCAGTTGGACCTGTTTCTCTCCCTGGACAATGCACACTGCCCCCTGTGGTACTCCATGTCGGAGCTACCAGGCCCTCTGGGCTTGGATGCTCTGGCTCACGATTGGCCAGGGCTGGAGCTATACACATTTCCCCCTTTTCCCCTGATCCAGGCTGTGCTGGACACGACCAGGATGGTGAGGCATCGTCTGCTCCTGGTGGCACCATACTGTCCCATACGACCCTGATTCAGCCTTCTCCTGTCCCTGTTGTCTGGGAAAACTGGCAACTGACCCTGAGACCCGACATGCTGTCTCAGGCCGGGGAAACTCTGTGGCATCCGAGACCGCATCACCTCAGTCTGTGGGCTTGGCTGCTGAATGGCGCCAATGGTCCATGTTAGGACTACAGAAGGGTGTAATGAAGACCATGAAGAGCGCAAGGGCACCGGCTACAACCGCGGCATACCAGTTGCACTGGCGGTTGTTCTGCTCTTGGTGCACTGGTATTAAGGTTGTGCCCGAGTCATGCAGGGTGCAGTATGTCCTCCAATACCTGCAGTCTCGCTTGGATGAGGGCTTGGCAGCCTCTACACTGAGAGGGTATTTGGCCGCTATAGATGCCTGCCATGTGGGGTGGATGGACAGGCCATCCCTTGGTCTCCAGGTTTATGAAGGGGGTTCATCACCTGCGGTCCAGCTAGGACCCGCTCAATGGCAAGCTGGGATCTCAATGTGGTCTTGGCAGCTTTGGCAAAGCCGCCTTTCGAACCTTTGGAGTCTGCCTCCCTGAAACACCTCTCTATGAAGGTGGCTTTCTTGGTAGCGATTACTTCCATGTAGAGGGTGGGTGAGCTCCATGTAGAGGGTGGGTGAGCTCCATGAAGAGGGTGGGTGAGCTCCATGAAGAGGGTGGGTGAGCTCCATGTAGAGGGTGGGTGAGCTCCATGTAGAGGGTGGGTGAGCTCCATGAAGAGGGTGGGTGAGCTCCATGTAGAGGGTGGGTGAGCTCCATGAAGAGGGTGGGTGAGCTCCATGTAGGGGGTGGGTGAGCTCCATGAAGAGGGTGGGTGAGCTCCATGTAGAGGGTGGGTGAGCTCCATGAAGAGGGTGGGTGAGCTCCATGAAGAGGGTGGGTGAGCTCCATGTAGAGGGTGGGTGAGCTCCATGTAGAGGGTGGGTGAGCTCCATGTAGAGGGTGGGTGAGCTCCATGTAGAGGGTGGGTGAGCTCCATGTAGAGGGTGGGTGAGCTCCATGTAGAGGGTGGGTGAGCTCCATGTAGAGGGTGGGTGAGCTCTATGCTCTTTCGGTAAGTTCTGAATGCTACCGGATACACCTCGGTGGGAGGAGTATGTCTCTCCGCCCCAATCCTTCATTCCTCCCGAAGATTCTGTCAGACAGGCATGTGAACATCCCTTTTATCTTGTCTGCTTACGACCCCCCGGCAGTCATGGGGGAGTCTGGGCTTCCCTTCGGCATGCTGTGCCCTGTGTGGACACTGGCTGCCTATGTGAAGCGGACAAGGTCAGCGAGAACAACAGACCAGCTCTTTGTCTGCTATGTTGAGAGAGTCTTGGGGGCTGGGCTCTCAAAGCAGATGCTCTCTCACTAGATCGTGAACACGATCATGGCAGCCTATCGCCTGGCTGGTCGGGATCTGTGGTGGCACATTCAACACGAGGTGTGGCTGCGTCCTGGGCTCTACTGAGAGGAGTGCCCCTCGCTGATATCTGTGCTGTGGCCAGCTGGGCTTCCTCTTCCACCTTTACTAGGTACTATCGGGTAATTGTGGCACCTCCCTCAGCGATTTGGTTCAGCAATCCTGGGCGTCACCTACCCTTCCAGGGACTGTGCCGGGACCCCCCTTTCCACATTGACGGCCCCTGCGTCTCAGTCCCGCGCTGGCACTTCGCCACTGGCTGGCCAGGTCCCTCTAGCACCGACTAATCTGGTACGGGTATACCAATATATTGGAGTGATCCAATATAGTGAAACATAACGAAGGTTATGTATGTAACCACGGTTATGTGAGCTATATGGATCACTCCAATCCTCTACGGTGCTAGAGGCGCCTCAAAAATGAAAACGTGTCACGGCCATGATACAGGTTTAACCGGGAGTAAAATCTGTAAATCCTCACCTTGGATGAATCCCTCTACCACGAAGTGATACCAATATATTGGAGTGATCCATATAGGTCACATAACCGTGGTTACATACGTAACCTTCATTCTCCAGCTCAAAATGCATATCAGCCAATGAAAAGCATCAATTTACTTGCATGTGACAGAACGCTAATTAGTAGCTGGTCCCATCAGGTAACATGGCATACTTTAGCTCTGTGCGATCCTCAGCAGATGGTACTGATTATATCTTGGCACAACTTCTTCATCAGCCTATGAAGGATCTTAGACTTTATATCTGCCATCCAATGGCATTTCCTAAAATAGGTCAACCCTGGCCACAAGGGATATTTTAAAATTCAAGATTTACTTGTTCCGTTGGTCTGTAACAAAATGTTGTGTGCCAATATTCCACTGATGCATCCTTGACTAGGTTACTAGCTACTAATGTTAGACAACATTTTCACATATGACAAAATCCCACGTTTTGTTTATCAGTTTAACACAGATCCATTTGTGTTTATGGGAAAAGGATAAATGAGGTCCTTACAACATCCAAGTGTATCGTACATCATTGAAAAAAACGAAGAGCCTTATGAATGTCAAATAGCAGTCATTTATGCTATTATGCTCATTATTGCTTCTTGGTGGCTTACACTGCTGAAGCGGTTGACTCGATAGTGAACTGTCTAACCTTGGGTTTGAGCCCCCCTTGCAGCAAGTTTATTTGTTGAGGAAATAAATGTTCACTGCCGGTCGTTATGCTCTACGCCAAATGCATGTCACAAAGTGGATGATTATAATAATTCATAGTGGTTAGTCTGTATGTGTCAAAGGTTTGATTACTAAACATATATTTATTTCCCTTGACAGGTTCAAAGATCCCGAACGACACCAGAATAGATACCGGAAAGCGAGAGGTAATTACAAAATGACAGTTTGTTATAAATGGAAATGGACAAAAAAAGTGTGATGGGTCTGCACTAAAAAAGATTTAGGATAAAGCATACTTTGTTTTTTGATTATTTTATTTCACAAATAGTTATTTACTTCCCTTTAGAAGGAAGATGTTCTGCCTTGCACAGGTAAGTACAAAATGACCTTGTATAGTTTAAGGATCAGAAGTGAGATCAACTGAATGTTCTAGGCTACTCAAGGCATTGTTATTGGCGTTGATGAACATTTAATCAAAAGTGCATTAGTATAGAATAGCTGGTACTATAGATTTGTGTTTCTGTTTTCTGACAATCTTGTTTTAGGTTCAAACCTAGACCAAGCTAAGACGTGTGCCCCTGAGCATAGTAAGTTGCAAACTAACTCTTTGTGCTGTATATAGCCATCCATTCACACAATGCCAAATTGAATCAACACACCAGGCTGGCATCAGCAAGTCGTGAGGATATTATCTTCTCTCATTCTTCCACTACAGCCTGACCCCTTTCAAGTTGCCCACGCCTGCTATACATGGTCCATAATTTCAGGCAGGTGTGCTATTAGCAATAAGCATTATCATCTGTAGCTCAACTGATGC
Organism: Salvelinus fontinalis; assembly: GCF_029448725.1. NCBI lineage: Eukaryota > Metazoa > Chordata > Actinopteri > Salmoniformes > Salmonidae > Salvelinus > Salvelinus fontinalis. Next base: position 5,339,387 of record NC_074703.1, on the reverse strand, counting down.
AGCTTAACGGCTAAATAAATACAGTATGCTGATTAGCCCATATACATACCCCATTGGGCTAATCATTAGCTAGATCCCAAACTCTAAACATGATTAGCAATGTATTGATGACTTGAATATCCCAGAGAACTTGCAACACAGTGAATATAATGTAGGCCTACCTGTTACAATTGAACCATGGTATATTTAGCCCCGGTCTCCCCTATGCAGTCAGTGAATTACTTACCTAACTATGCTGATATACTCTGGTATAGGATAAATAAATGAGGTAGCGATGGAAAGCTGGGATCCCCCCCTTTTGAATACAGGCCATTAACTGCTTTCAAAAGTGTTTTTCCCACGATTGCATTAAGAAATGTTGTGCATTGATTGCTTATTAGAACTCATGTTTCTCTCCCTGTTGCACTGACAACTTGGGCTCCCGTGTGGCGCAGCGGTCTAAGGCACTGCATCTCAGTGCTAGAGGTGTCACTACAGACACTCTGGTTCAAATCCAGACTCTCACAATCAGCCGTAATTGGGAGTCCCATAGGGCGGTGCACAATTGGCCCGGTGTAGGACGTCATTGTAAATAAGAATTTTCTTCTTAACTGACTTGCCTAGTTAAAAAAGAAACTTGAATGCGCCTCGAAATAAATATTTATTTCTCAAATGGAACGCACAATGACAAGCTGGCTAGGTAAATAGGTAAGCTATTCTACAATGGAGTTGTCGGATTTTGCTGTCTAAGAGGCCCTATATACAGTGGGGTCTGAAATTGTTGACACCCTTGATAAAGATGAGGCATAATGACTGTATAAAATAAATGATTCAAATACTGAGCTATATTGTATGCAAAAAAATATGGATATTATTTGTTATTAATTAAAGTAATCAAAAAAATATTCTCAAATATGTATGGGTAAAAATTATTGACACCTCTAAATATTCTTGTAAATAAAGTTCAGTATTTGGTACCATATTCCCAGCACACAATGATTACATCAAGCTTGTGACTCTACAAACTTGTTGGATGCATTTGCTGTTTGTTTTGATTGTGTTTCAGATTATTTTGTGCCCAATAGAAATGAATGGTAAATAATGTATCATTGTGGAGGCAATTTTTTTTGTAAATAGGAATATAATGTTTTTAAACCCCTCTACATTAATGTGAATGCAACCGTGATTACGGATAATCCTGAATGAATCGTGAATAATGATGAGTTGGTAATGGTGAAAGATTAGCATGTCTTGGGGGTATGATATTTGACCCTCTAACTCTCACTCATTATTGACAATTCATTCAGAATGATCTGTAATCATTAGTTACACTGCCAAAGTTGATGTAAAGAAGTAACATTTGATATGAATATGTGAATGGGTCTATATACTGTATGAATTTTATGTAAGACGTAGCCTAAATTGTACCACTGCTTTATAGATGCCGGGGTGCTGGATGAACAGCAAGAAACAAGACAGAAGAAACCTAAAAACATCTGCAGCTGGAACATTGTATTACTGGGACAGGCAGGTGTTGGGAAGAGTGCAAGTGGCAACACAATCTGGGGGGGAAATCCTGTATTTAAATCATATCGAAGTTCTGTACCTGTTACAAAAATGTGTCAGGAAGTACAGTTGCAAATACAAGGGATAAAGGTGAGGGTCATTGATACCCCAGACTTCTTCTATGACAATGTTGACACACAATCAGACACACATGTTAAGGAATGCAAAAAATACCTCAGTGATGAGTCTGTGTGCTTGTTGGTGATTAAAATTGGCCGATTCACGAAGGGTAAGAGAGAGATATTAAACCAGTTGGAAGATGCCTTTGATAGTAAAATCAGAGCGAAAACTATTGTCCTCTTTACTCATGGAGAGGACCTGAAAAACATGACCATAGAGATGTTTATCCAGTCAGACCATCATCTTCAACAGATAGTTGAGCTCTGTGGGAACAGTTACCATGTGTTCAGAAACACTGACCCAGACCGTCATCAGGTGATGGAGCTGATGGAGAAGATCTGCAAAGTCCTAGGCCATGAGCAGAGTTTCACAGAGTTAAAAAACCAGTTGTCCCCAGAGTTCAATGAGTGTGGGAGAAAACAAACGAATATGTCTCAAGACTCCCAATATAAGGTAAATCAAATAAAACAGCTCTGCCTACTTCTCTAACTTTCATTGTGTTAACAAAGATTAATTCAATGTCACCAATGATTGCTTTGGGTCACTTTGTGTGTCCTTGTGACTAAAGTTGTGTATTAGTGAGATTTTTACTGTGCTGTGTATTATACCAAATGTCTTTCCATTGATTGAATCTACGTCGCCATGCATTTATAGTGTTGCATAAAGTTACTGACAGACATACAGATTTAAAACACAAATTATAATACTTGGGTTTATTGGCTTAATTATCAGGCTTGAGGTGAAACAGACTAACATTATCCAGCCAAGATGATTTTTTTAAATGTAATTTCATGTAATGTAATGTATATACTGTAATGCAAATAAGCTAATTTTAATCAATGGCTCAATCTTTACTAGTTTTTTTCAATCAGGTTTACTTAGTACTCATAGATAGTACTCATAATAACTATGCTTTTTGACAACAGAAATTTAGTCACACAATAATTCTAGTAGATTTGTTATGTCAGTAAATGTGTTTAGGCATTAATTCATATTAAATTGTTTACTAAGGTTTGATAACCCTGAGAAATTGAAACCACTGACCTAAATCGCTACACTTAAGCATGCAAATAAAATGTGTCGAACTAATTTGCCCAATATTCAGTCATATGACAATATACTTTGGCAATTAATGTTTATGCATTTGCTTTGTGAAACAGCAGCTGTCTTTGAAGCTAAGAAGTAACATTGTGTATATAATAATAATGGAGGGGATTCATATAGTGTTTTTCCAGGTGCTCCAAATGTTTCTGCTGGGGGAACTGCATCTCACTGACCTTGGTCTAGGAAAGGGTTATATTTCACCAACACAGGGAAAACAAAACTCATTGAACAATTTATTCATCAATAGAAAATCCAACCACAGGGTTCAGTGCAGTGCTCGAGATGTGGTGGTGCTAATCCCTCTTCTATGAGGAGTACCAGAACCTACAGTTGAAGTCGGAAGTTTACATACACTTAGGTTGGAGTCATTTAAACTTGTTTTTCAACCACTCCGCACATTTCTTGTTAACAAACTATAGTTTTGGCAAGTCGGTTAACACATCTACTTTGTGCCTGACACAAGTCATTTTTCCAGCAATTGTTAACAGACAGATTATTTCACTTATAATTCACTGTATCACAATTTCAGTGGGTCAGAAGTTTACATACACTAAGTTGACTGTGCCTTTAAACAGCTTGGAAAATTCCAGAAAATGATGTCATGGCTTTAGAAGCTTCTGATAGGTTAATTGACACAATTTGAGTCAATTGAAGGTGTACCTGTGGATGTATTTCAAGGCCTACCTTCAAACTCAGTGCCTCTTTTCTTGACATCATGGGGAAATCAAAAGAAATCAGCCAAGATCTCATTTTCATCCTTGGGAGCAATTTCCAAATGACTGAAGGTACCGCGTTCATCTGTACAAACAATAGTACGCAAGTATAAACACCATGAGACCACGCAGCCGTCATACCGCTCAGGAAGGAGACGCGTTCTGTCTCCTAGAGATGAACGTAGTTTGGTGCGAAAAGTGCAAATCAATCCCAGAACAACAGCAAAGGACCTTGTGAAGATGCTGGAGGAAACGGGTACAAAACTATCTATATCCACAGTAAAACGAGAATGCCAAGCGTGTGCAAAGCTGTCAAGGCAAAGGGTGGCTACTGAAGAATCTCAAATATATTTTGATTTGCTTAACACTTTTTTGATTACTGCATGATTCCATATATGTTTTTTCATAGTTTTGATGTCTTCACTATTATTCTACAATGTAAAAAATAAAGCAAAACCCTGGAATGAGTAGGTGTGTCCAAACTTGACTGGCACTGTAGTTGTTTAAGGTCATACAAAGGCTGAGTGCAGTAACAACATTTTACGGGACATAGGTCATATCGGTGGTCATGGTTGATATGCATAAAACATTACTTCCTAATAAGATACAACACATTATCACTTATCTACCTACAACATATTTGGCTGGACAGCAGAATAAACTTTAAATACATTTTTTCAGATTCACTGTTTGTGTAAACTGTTCTTTGTCTTTGTAGGGCAGTTCAGGTGGCTGCCCTGACCTTCCCCGTAGTCTGCCTCCTGTCCCTCATATCAACATAGGTACTCCTTCCTGAAAACAATGGCACTATTCTTTGCCTAAACCTGTTGTGCCAGTTTATGTCCTTAAAGATTATTAAAAAAATAAAAGATGGCAAATGACAGCGTTATGATAGTTATACAAACCCTTACCGAAAAAAACAGGCTTCTGGCAAACAGTTGTAGCAAACCTTTGGCCAATTTGTCACAAATTTGCCGCAAGCTCATATTTTCACATACAAATGATTGTGGCAAATTGTTGCAGTTAATTTGCAGCAACTTGTGAACTTCTGGCAGACAATTCTAGGAAACTTGTGGTTTACGTTCTGTTCGCTGCAAACTCAGTATGAATATGCAAATTATATCAGGTTTTTGGTTAATGTGTGTTAAACGTTGAAATGTATCTACTTAAACCCAATCATATAACTTTAAATTAACTTCAGAGAAAAAAACTAAACATAAATGTAGAAAAATGCTAAACATCATGTAGACCTATTCAATGTCTTAAACAGATAAAAATACATCCAGTACAACTTGAAATCCTCATGGTAACGAAGAAAATAGCAAAGACTAGATATTTCCCAAATGATTTGTTTAATCTTTTTATGTAGCTACATCGTTTACATGAGAGAAATGTGAACACTATTGAAATGTTGACCTTATGATGTTTAAAGGGACATGTGATAACTTAGCAATAGATGAACCAATTGTAGTTTAAAAGATAACACAATTTTAATAATTAAAACAAACTCAAATTAAACCCAGTTCAGAACTATTGCCTCTTTGTGTGAACTTTGGAAATGGAGGCCCTGTGGAAGTCCTTCATCCAAAATTGTTTAAATCCATGCACAAACAAATCAGAAAACAAACTAAAATTAGCATACTAAAACAATATTTTCGCATCTTAAAAAGATAGAAATTGTGTTATGCCTAATAAGGCAAAACATATTATTTTCCAAAATGAATTATTGCTACTCTAAAAAAAATGCTGGGTTAAAAACAACTCAATTTGGGTAATTGACAACCCAGCGCTGCGTCAATATTGGACAAACAAAGCATTGTGTTAATTCAACCCAGTGGGTTTAGGTTGTGCTTCTAACCCAGCGCTGAGGGTTGAGCACATAACCCAACTGCTGGGCTAATCAGACTATATTGCTGGGTTAAAACCACCCAGTGAGTTGGGTTGTGACATAAACCCAGCACATTGGATTGAGGGATTGACCCAGCAGCTGGCTAATTTATGTAATCCTTAGGTTATTTTCAGTGTCATCCTAATTTCAATTTTGCTTGCATATTTTTTCCTTCTCTACAATCCCACTCCCTCCTACATACAATCAAGATACAATGTTGAATTTCAAATAATGAATCTATATTGCCTGCATTTCAAAACATACATCATGTCAGAATGTACAAGAAAAAAATGCACTTTTGTTTAAATATGTATTATTTGACAAGATAAGATTTCATAAAATAGGCTTGATTAGAATTTATTTGTATTATTTCATGAACCAAACATCAGACTAAAGCCTCGGCTGAACTTGGTGTTGACACTCAGATTGCAATCTGAGAAAAACAAAAGCATGTGTGCATGTGACACGGTCTGTCTTAAGTGGTATTAACACCGATCTGTCTATCAGACAGTGCTAATCAATAGATATTCACATTCACTGACACACTTCGGCTATCTTAGGTAACAGCACACACACACACACCATGCTGTTTTGCCATACAATAATGGTCTACATTTGGGTCGGGATAAAACAGACAGAACAAGTGCAAAATATTACATTTGGAAGTCACTCTACTAAAGACATGGACTATTTACATTTTACTTAACTGCCTTTCATTCATAAAGCACTTTACACAATACCCAAAATGTAACATTTGTATTTAAAATAAATTGTTGTGATAGAATGAAAGCGTACCAGAACACACTTCAGTAGTTGAACTAAAGGCAGACAAGCCACATAAAGTGCAGTCGCAAAGTATTCAGACCCCTTGACTTTTTCCACATTTTGTGGAAAAAGATAACATTTCAAACTCATGGTGCATTAGTGTAAATAATTTGACTGCACCAGTTTGCACACATTGTACACCTACAAATGATTGACTGCTGTAGTGGTGGAGCAATTATTTGGTAGCATAACAACTCTAGCTCTTCGGTATTACCTTTCTCATGGTCTGAGAGTCTTTAGGTGCTTTTTGGCAAACTGCAAGTGGGCTGTCATGTGCCTTTTACTGAGGAGTGGCTTCCGTCTGGCCACTCTACCATAAAGGCCTGATTGGTGGAGTGCTGCAGAGATGGCTGTCCTTCTGGAAGTTTCTCCCATCTCCACAGAGTAACTATAGAGCTCTGTTAAAGTGACCATTGGGTTCTTGGTCACCTCCCGGACCAAGACCTTTCTCCCCCGTTTGCTCAGTTTGGCTGGGCGGCCAGCTCTCGAAGGAGTCTTGGTGGTTCCAAACTTCTTGCATTTAAGAATGATGGAGGCCTCTGTGTTCTTGGGGAGCTTCAATGCTGCAGACATTGTTTGGTACTCTTCCCCAGATCTGTGCCTCGACATAATCCTGTCTCGGAGCTCTACGGACAATTCCTTCAACCTCATGGCTTGGTTTTTTGCTCTGACATGCACTGTCAACTGTGGGGCCTTATATAGACACGTGTGTTCCTTTCCAAATCATGTCCAATCAATTGAATTTACCACAGGTGGACTCCAATCAAGTTGTAGAAACATCAAGGATGATCAACGGAAACAGGATTCACCTGAGCTCAATTTCGAGACTCATAGCAAATGCTCTGAATACTTGTGTAAATAAGATATCTGTTAGAAAAAATATTAATTTGCAAAAAATAACTGTTTTCGCTTTGTCATTATGGAATATTGTAGATTGAGGAGGGAAAAAATGATTTAATCAATTTTAGAATAAGGCTGTTAACATAACAAAATGTGGAAAAAGGGAAGGGGTCTGAATAATTTCATAAATGCACTGTATAAAGTGTAATATTGGGATGCAAACTCAAAATTGAATACATTTCAACTCTATATCTGACATGGTACAGGTGTCTTGTTTTTTGTAAGCCCATAACCATGTGTGTGAGGTGTATACTTTTGTTTCAAAGTAGATTTGTTTAAGACTACAAAGAATCACTCTGTGTGACCCTGATTTAGCCCACTACAGTAAAAGGTTAAGAGTCAAATCAGAAACAAAACAATTGTCCTCTTTACTAACAGAGACGACCGGATATCACCTTTAATAAGATCATAAAAGCCTCATCTGCAAGATAATTTTGCTGTCGATCTAATGATGCACACTTTCGAATCAAATCAGTAACTTGAATGTAAACTCGTTCTATGGATCAAGGGCTCCAACAGAGTCCAGTGTGTATTAAACAATCAAGGGAAGTTCTCTATCTAATGATAGAGCACGGTGTCCCTCAAGGATGTATTCTATCCCCATTACTTTTCAAACTGCATTTAAATGACTGTAAAAGCAATCATTACTGATTTGATTCTCAAGTATGCATCATTAGATCGACAGCAAAAGTTTCTTCAGCACAGGAAACTATTATCAAGATGAAGAAAGTATTTGCTGTGACCAAGAGGCAAGTACATTAAACACCTTTGTTTACATACCAGGTGATTCAACACATTTTCTCATAATGTTAACGGTTCAGGTAGGCTATCTCCTCTTTCATTTTCTCCAGGCCCTGTAGACAATACTTCAGACTTTCTCTATTCTGTCTGACCTGTGTTGAGTGTTCATGTAGAGAAACATAAGGCAGGCAGGGAGCGACAGGAATGTTTCGATGTAGCGAGTAGCTCAAACTCTGTGAGTGTAACGGATGTGAAATGGCTAGCTAGTTAGCGGGTACGCGCTAGTAGCATTTCAATCAGTTACGTCACTTGCTCTGAGACTTAAGTAGTGTTGCCCCTTGCTCTGCAAGGGCCTCGGCCTTTGTGGAGCGATGGGTAACGACCGTGCTTCGTGGGCAACCGTTGTTGATGTGTGCAGAGGGTCCCTGGTTCGCGCCCGTGTCGGGGCGAGGGGACGGTTTAAAGTTATACTGTTACATTGATGCTGTTGACCCGGATCACTGGTTGCTGCGGAAAAGGAGGAGGTTGAAAGGGGGGTGAGTGTAACGGATGTGAAATGGCTAGCTAGTTAGCGGGTACGCGCTAGTAGCATTTCAATCAGTTACGTCACTTGCTCTGAGACTTAAGTAGTGTTGCCCCTTGCTCTGCAAGGGCCTCGGCCTTTGTGGAGCGATGGGTAACGACCGTGCTTCGTGGGCAACCGTTGTTGATGTGTGCAGAGGGTCCCTGGTTCGCGCCCGTGTCGGGGCGAGGGGACGGTTTAAAGTTACACTGTTACATTGATGCTGTTGACCCGGATCACTGGTTGCTGCGGAAAAGGAGGAGGTTGAAAGGGGGGTGAGTGTAACGGATGTGAAATGGCTAGCTAGTTAGCGGGTACGCGCTAGTAGCATTTCAATCAGTTACGTCACTTGCTCTGAGACTTAAGTAGTGTTGCCCCTTGCTTTGCAAGGGCCGCGGCTTTTGTGGAGCGATGGGTAACGACCGTGCTTCGTGGGCGACTGTTGTCGATGTGTGCAGAGGGTCCCTGGTTCGCGCCCGTGTCGGGGGACACGGGAGGGGACGGTTTAAAGTTATACTGTTACATGAGGACTTTGTTTGGGAAAGGTGAACCCTAGTGGTGGTTTTGTAGTGGTTGATGAGGCAGCACAGTAACAGGGCTATAGACAGCTATAATACTCCTCTGTGTTTGGGTTCTGATTAGCTCTTCCACTGACCCTTGAACAAGGGGTCAGTCCCCCCAATAGACCTCTCTCCACCTGTGGATGCACTGTCAGACTGAGGCATCATGGAGGCTTGATTGTGATCACACTGCACATCTAACGACCTGACCCTGTGTGCTTATCAGGAACATCAACCAGCCGAGCTACAGGTGAATGATCTGTATCAAACAAGACACATATTTTCTTTCTGTCTTTCAGAAGTCCACCTCCTTCCCTCGTTCACTCCAAGCAGTGTCCTGACAGAGCAAAGATGTACCCTGGTGCCACTATGCCCTCTACAGGTGCATTAGACACACTGGTGCTGACTCACACATGCACTAGACTAGAGTACATGCTCAATTAAAAATAACTCAGTGTAAAAGAAAATACCTTTATCATACTAAAGCTCAATAAAATTCTGGACCCTCAATATAAGCCTGGAATATTGAATTAGTTTATACCTCATTTTTCAGACCATCAAAAGGGAAAGTCTACTCAGTGTAATGTTGGATACCGCTGACATATCTCAATTGCAGTCAAAGTGAAAGTGACTGAATAAAACACAGAACCACTCATGGCTCTAAATATTCCTGTGACTCTTGAGAACAAGCCTAATCTCCACATAACTGTTTCTCTTAATATGTTGGACCCAATTGTAGGAAATGATGTGCCATCCATGTACTGTGGCTTATATTCTAAAGTATGCTACTGTACTGAGTGTACATTTCCATGACATAGGCTGACTAGGTGAATCCAGGTGAACGCTATGATCCCTTATTGATGTCCCTTGTTAAATCAACTTCAATCAGTGTAGATCAGTGGTGTGAAGTACTTAAGTAAAAATACTTTAAAGTACTACTTAAGTAGTTTTTTTGGGTATCTGTACTTTACTTTACTATTTATATTTTTGACTCCACTACATTCCTAAAGAAAATAATGTACTTTGTACTCCATACATTTTCCCTGACATCTAAAATACTCATTACATGATTAACTAGGACAGAATTAGGGCCCCTATCAATATAAAACTTTGTCATCCCTACTGCCTCTGATCTGGCGGACTCACAAAACACAAATACTGTGTTTGCAAAATTCTGTCTGAGTTTTGGAGTGTGCCCCTGTCTATCCGTAATTAAAAATAATAAGAAAATTGTGCTGTCTGGTTTGCTTAATATAAGGAATTTGATGTATAGCATTTATTTTTACTTTGTACTTTTACTCAAGTATGAGGATTTAGTACTTTTTCTACCACTGTACTTAAGTACATTTAAAAACAGATACTTTTAAACTTTTACTCAAGTAATATTTTACTGGGTAACTTTCACTTTTACTTGAGTAATTTTCTGTTAAGGTATCTTTAATTTTACTACAGTATGACATTTAGTACTTTTTCAACCTGGAACTGAGTGAGTAACGTTAGTCTGAAGCTACTTTTAAAGCCAAGAAGACAAATACATTACAATGCTATATTTCATAAGGACTGAATGCTAATTTAAGGCTACAAGTTGGCTAGAACAGCACAGATCCAACTGCAACTTCAATTAGCACGGAGGTGTAAATTGAGAGGCATCAAAGAGCCCTACAATGGAAGGAGAGTTTCACAGCCTACCTCACCCAAATGCAAATGCCTTTGAAACCCCCATCCATCTGTGCAGAGGTCATTACAATACAGTACCCCTGGATTCATCTCTATTTTGAACTGATATGCAGCCAGGACACTTCAATTGTAAATTACCTCAATGAGAAACAATATTGTTTCTTTGATCACATCAGAAGACATCCTCCTCGCAATCTCCCAAATACAACAGCCGCAGGACAACTTTGTTTGGACGTCGTAAAGGACGATTCGCCAAAACTGAAGAGATATAGCTAGCTAACAACCTCCTTTTTCACTTGGAAAAAAACGGTGGACAGAGACTTGCTAGCTACGTTTGCTAGCTAGCTGGGATTTTCTGCAAGGAATCTGCCTCCCGAAAAAAGCTTCTCTCGTGGGTGTGACACCTACTGCCGCTTCCTACTGCACTGCTGCTTGGATTCCACCTGGCAATCTGTTCCCTGTCTGCCCTGGCTTGTCTCCCCCTGTCTGGTACAGGTAACCCCGCCACACTCCCCCCTGTCTACCGAGCTTTCGCTCACCTCCAGCACACAGGCACTGTTGGGGCGTGTGAATCTGAATTTACAATGGCTAGCCCCAAGTCGTTATATATTTTTCTTGTGCTTTATACTATTTGCCTGATGACTCCTGTGTGCTTTGTTGACTATGAACTTGCTTGTTTACTCGACTGTGGGACAAACTATGTTTGTTCCCACACTCGGGACTCTGACTCTTTATTGGTAACACAGACTCTCATCCTATTCTAACCACTTTTCGCCAGCTTTGTATTCATGTTACCTGATGAAATTGCTGTACAATATGATCTTGTTGCCATTTGATGCACATTCAAATGTCATAAAAAAATCAACACTGCAGAGCTCTCCCTGTCCTCTGTTGTCCCGGTTGTATTACTGCTGATGATATCTGGAAATGTGCATGTACACCCTGGCCCATCTATTGTTGCTAACCCTAATTCTGACTTGTGCTCTGATATCTGCTTTACTGATTTCTGCTCTCGTAAAAGCCTGGGTTTTCTGCACGTTAACACTAGAAGCTTATTACCTAACATCCAGATGTGTTGGTCATTACTGAGACGTGGTTAAGAGTGTTTTGAAAACTGATGTTAACCTTTCTGGCTATAACCTTTGTCGGCAAGACAGATCTTCCGAAGGTGGTGGAGTGGCAATCTTTACCAAGGAACACCTTCAGTACTCGGTTGTCTCCACCAAGTCTGTCCCCAAACAATTTGATTTGCTGGTTTAAAGCATTCAACTTTACAATAGCTCTTTGTTGACTGTTGCTGGGTGTTATCGTCCACCATCAGTACCGGCCTGTACACTAAATGCCCTAAATTCTCCCCTGGCCCCTTACACTAAGTTTGAATTTGTCCCGCTAGGTGACCTAAACTGGGACATGCTTAAACCACCAAGTCCTAAAGCAACGGGACTCCCTAAATCTTTCTCAGATTATTACCAATCCTACAAGGTATAATTCCAAACACCCAGAAAAGGCTACTCTCCTTTTTTTTTGTTACCCTCACAAATAATCCTGCTGAGAGGTCTGAGTCTGGTATTTTCTGTAATGACCTTAGTGATCACTGTTTTACAGCCTGTGTCCGTAATGGCTGCTCATTGAAACGACCTGTCCTGATTTGTCATATACGCTTGCTAAAAAACTTTAATGAGCAAGCCTTCCTTCATGACCTGGCCTCTGTAAATTGGTATAGAATCAGCTTGATCCCCTCTGTCCAAGACACTTGGACCTTCTTTTTTTATAATTTTTGCGGTATTGCTAACAAACACACCCCATAAAGAAAATGAGAATTAATCTGACCGTGATCTGGCAGTGTAATGCGGTGCGTGTTGGTGGCAGGGAAGTCAGGCGCAGGAGAATGAACTTGGTAAAAACAGAGCTGTTTAATAAACATTCAAAGAAACTCCGAAAACCAAAGTATACAAAAATAACATAATAGGGTGCAAAACCCATCGCACACCAGAACAAATAACACACCTACATGCAACGAACAATCTCTGACAAGGACATGAGGGGAAACAGAGGGTTAAATACACAACATGTAATGAATGGGATTGGAACCAGGTGTGTAGGAAGACAAGACAAAACCAATGGAAAATGAAAAATGGATCAATGATGGCTAGAAGGTTTGTGACGTCGACCGCCAAACACCACCCGATCAAGGAGAGGGACCAACTTCGGCGGAAGTCGTGACAGGCAGTGTTACTCCACCTCAAGAATTCCATTTGGCGAAAGGCACAGCACACGTATACTCAGGCTGACTGGCTCTCGTTCAGGCAAATGAGAAATAAGTGCACTCAGGCTATCCGGAAGGCCAAAGTTAGTTACTTTAAGTAGCAGTTCTCTCTCTGTGGGTCTAATGCCAAGAAGTTCTGGAAAATGGTTAAAGACCTGGAGAATAAACTCTCCTCCTCACAGCTGCCCATGTCCCTTAATGTTGATGGTGTGGTTGTTACTGACAAGAAGCACATGGCTGAGCTTTTTAATCACCACTTCATTAAGTCAGGATTCCTATTTGACTCAGCCATGCCTCCTTGTCCGTCCAACATTTCCCATCTCCCTCTCTTTTTCCCCTGCCCCGCTACAAAGTTTCTCCCTCCAGGCGATCACTGAGTCTGAGGTGCCAAAGGAGCTCCTTACACTTGAGCCCAATAAACCATCTGGGTCAGATGGTTTAGACACTTTCTTCTTTAAGGTTGCTGCCCCTATCATCGCCAAGCCTATCTCTGACCTTTTTAACATCTCTCCTCTCTGGGGAGGTTCCCATTGCTTGAAAGGCAGCCACGGTGCAATCTTTATTTAAAGGGGAGATCAAGCTGATCCTAACTGTTATAGGCCAATTTCTATTTTGCCCTGTTAATCAAAAGTGTTGGAAAAACTTGTCAATAATCAACTGACTGGCTTTCTTGATGTCTATAGTATTCTCTCTGGTATGCAATCTGGTTTCCACTCAGGTTATGGATGTGTCACTGCAACTTTAAAGGTCCTAAATGATGCCACCATTGCCCTTGATTCTAAGCAATGTTGTGCTGCTATTTTTATTGACTTAGCCAAAGCTTTTGATACGGTAGACCATTCCATTCTTGTGGGCTGGCTAAGGAGTATTGGAGTCTTTTTGGCCTGGTTTGTTAACTACCTCTCTCAAAGAGTGCAGTGTATAAAGTCAAAACATCTGCTGTCTCAGCCACTGCCTGTCACCAAGGGAGTACCCCATGGCTCAATCCTAGGCCCCATGCTCTTCTCAATTTACATCAACAACATAGCTCAGGCAGTAGGAAGCTCTCTCATCCATTTATATGCAGATGATAGTCTTATACTCAGCTGGCACCTCCCCGGGTTTTGTGTTAAATGCTCTACAACAAAGCTTTCTTAGCATCCAACAAGCTTTCTCTACCCTTAACCTTATTCTGAACACCTCCAAAACAAAGGTCATGTGGTTTGGTAAGAAGAATCCTCCTCTCCCCATCGGTGTGATTACTACCTCTGAGGGTTTAGAGCTCGAGGTAGTCACCGGATAGAAGTACTTGGGAGTATGGCTAGACGGTTACACTGTCCTTCTCTCAGCACATATCAAAGCTGCAGGCTAAGGTTAAATCTAGACTTGGTTTCCTCTATCGTAATCGCTCCTCTTTTACCCCAGCTGCCAAACTAACCCTGATTGAGATGACCATCCTACCCATGCTAGATTACGGAGACGTAATTTATAGATCGGCAGGTAAGGGTGCTCTCGAGCGGTTAGATGTTTTTTTCCTTTCGGCCATCAGATTTGCCACCAATGCTCTTTATAGGACACAATACTGCACTCTATACTCCTCTGTAAACTGGTCATCTTTGTATACCTGTCGCAAGACCCACTGGTTGATGCTTATTGATAAAACCCTCTTAGGCCGCACTCCCCCCTGTCTGAGATACCTTCTGCAGCCCTCATCCTCCACATATAACACCCGTTCTGCCAGTCACATTCTGGTTAAAGTCCCCAAAGCATCCATGGGTCGCTCCTCTTTTCAGTTTGCTGCAGCTAGAGACTGGAACGAGCTGCAAAAAACACTCAAACTGGACAGTTTTATCTCCATCTCTTCATGCAAAGACTCAATCATGGACACTCTTACTGACAGTTGTGGCTGCTTCGCGTGATGTATTGTTGTCTCTACTTTCTTGCCCTTTATGCTGTTGTCTGTGCCCAATAATGTTTGTACCATGTTTTGTGCTGCTACGATGTTGTGCTGCTACCATGTTGTTGTCATGTGTTGCTGCCATGTTATGTGGTTGTCTTAGGTCTATCTTTATGTAGTTCTATCATGTTGTGTGTTTTGTTCTATATTTTCGTATATTATTTATTTATTTTTAATCCCATGCCCCCGTCCCCGCAGGAGGCCTTTTGCCTTTTGGTAGGCCGTCATTGTAAATAAGAATTTGCTCTTAACTGACCTGCCTGCCCAGTTAAATAAAGGTTAAAAAAACAAAAAAACAAGTGGAGACAGGTTAAAGAGGATTTTTAAGCCTTGATACAATTGAGACATGGATTGTGTATGTGTGCAACTCAGTGGGTGAATGACCAAGACAAAAGATTTAAGTGCCTTTGAACAGGGTATTGTGGTAGGTGCCAGGCGCACCGGTTTGTGTCGAGAACTGCAACGCTGCTGGGTTTTTCATGCTTAACAGTTCCCTGTGTGTATCAAGAATGGCCCACCACCCAAAGGACATCCAGTCAACTTGACACAACTGCGGAAAGCATTGGAGTCAATTGAGGCTGTTCTGAGGGCAAAAGGGTGAGGACCCTCCATCCAGCATGTAGGTCTAGGGTTGTCAACATCACACCCCAGCCTTCCCTGTTCCTCTAAAGGTCATCACCCTCTCTCAACCCCAGTCTCCATTTACCTTCTCTGCCTCAGTGGCCAGCTGCCTGTCTCTGACTCTCTGCCTTACACAATGTCATCCAGCCCTGACCCGCTGCACCGCATTGATGCTCCTATTTACAGTGCACTTACTAGATTTGTAGCATCCTGTGCCACCACTGTCAATCCTCAAAAACAGTAATAGCTTAATACGGACACAGGGTGGCGCTATAATGTCAGAATTCAGCGTCGTCGTCATTATGAGGGCATTGAAAAAAAAATGTATGAAGGATGTAATAATGACAATTGCCATTGACATTACATATAAACATGCACACTTGTCCTACTACATATGGGCTCTGCATGAGCTATTCTTACACTTTTTCATCGACTTTTTAAATGAATTTAGTCTAATAAATATGATGTAGCGGTAGTATGATCACGCCCATTAAAATACAGAACAAAGGCATAGCAGTAAGTACATTTACATTTTACATTTAAGTCATTTAGCAGACGCTCTTATCCAGAGCGACTTACAAGTAGTAGCTTGAGATGTAATAAGTGATTAGGAAAGCCCTATCTGTGTTTTATTTTGAAAAACAAGAAAACCCGGAAACTGATGGAAACAACTTCCGTTCCTTACTGCCTGAATGGTATGTGGAGAGAACGGCAACTTTAGACCGGGAAGTGGGGCATCTAAATCAAATCTAGCTAGCTAACTTTTCAAGTATACCTTAGCTTCCTGTTGACCATTGTATGAGGCCGAGATGCAAAGTCAGGATCCATGCGAAAATTGTAAGTTAACGATAGAAATTGTTAACAAATTTGATAACGTAGCTAACGTTAGCTAGGTTTGGTGTGCGTTCGATGTTCAACATGGCGTATGCCGTATCTTGCCCTATGATCCTGGCCTGCCTGAAATGGTGGCACTGGCAAGTCCACGTATCTGCAATATCGATATGTCTAGACCGTTTCGAAATCGTTCATGACTTTATTTCACGCTATATCGTCAAATCAGCAGTTGCTTCATCCATTGTTGTTCTTATTAATAATGATATGTACCCATTGAAAAATACAACTTGTATGCCTCATGAGCTAAGTTCTGTCGTACCCAATGATGTATATAAACCATTGGTCGTACCCCATCATAACCCAAAATATAAGCTTGTTTTATTACAATCTTTGTCAATAATATAATTGTAAACAAACACTACATAGCCTCAAAACATGACTAAAACTATAATTTTGATATCATGGATAGCTATTTCTATTTGAGTGGTTACATTTCTCCAGCCCCGTCCCTTAACTTTTTACCTTAACATGGGTGGAGAGTCGGGACTCCGCTTTGTCATTGTTTCTACTGCTGGTGGCTGCGTTAAATATGCCATTAACATAACATATATTTTTATTAACGTTAGTCTAAAGTGTATTAACTTTTTAGCTAGAGCTAGCTAACT